>NW_017300070.1:86187-109257 GCF_001594075.2 Trachymyrmex cornetzi | reverse complement strand
TGGAATAGGTGGGGTGGGGGGGAGGGGGCAATAAAATACTATATCTTGTACCAGTAAGCTTTATAATATACTGGAGCGCGCCTTCCCTATACTAAACTATAAGTATCTTCGCGTTGCTTGCACTTTTTGTATTAAGCACCTTTGCTTTTTCTTCCTCCAACATCCGAATAAATATTTATCTCATTTTAAGTTCACAATTTTTTTAAGATTGCAAGTAACAAACAATCCTTTTAAAAAAAACTGCAACCCGACGGAGAAACGGAAGACAAAAACTTGTCTTTCTGATTATTTTCTATTTGTAGTAGTAAAACAACATTAGCCAGTCAGCAAATCCTTAATAAAGAAAAACACTACAATCTTTGCATCATTGACTATATTTACACGGACATCTTTAATTGGGTTTAATAACATCCGTAGTTAGAAACTAGTCAATCACAGTCATTCCATTCTTCAGAGGAATTGGCCAGTTTCATATATAACTACGGATGTTATTAAACTTGATTAAGAGTGTTCGTGTAAAAGTAGTTATTCAGAGTGTCATTAGGTTTGTTCTTTATTTCTGCACTCTCTAGTGCACACAATGCAATAAATTGAAATGAAACAAATATACGTTTATTGCTAGTAAACAATCTTACAGGTGTACTTTTTACGCAATTTTGAGAAATATATTGATATTCATTTTCTCAAATTTTAGTCTAGCTTGGAAGCTTTGAATATGGCTTTCAAATAATATAATTGAAAAAAAAATTGATAATAAAATGTGTGCATATATTCGACGTATAAATTAAGTTATATATTAATTAACGATTCTATATCTCCCCTCTTCCATAATTGCAACCTTTTTTGGTAGTTTTTTTGTAATTATGTTCGTTTTATGTATCCTCTGTAAGAATTTCTAATACCTATTATTGATATCACTCTACGATTAATAAACTTGGAAAAGTAGTTATGTTACATGAATATCTATAAAGATATTTCAATAAAACGAAATGATATTCCATTCCTTCTTCCCTTTCTCCAATATATTGCGAACTGAATGATCATTTCATAATCTGTACATAAGCTAGTAGAATCGTAGTTAATACAATAGATAATTGCAGCGCATGAATCACAAATACGAATAGGTAATTATTATCATCTTGTAAGTTGTTGACGAAATGATTGAATTATCAGTTGAGAGAACCGTGAGATATGAATTAATCACATCTGAATAGCATAGTGATTCACAAAAAGCGAAAGCGTCAACCCACGTGTGAGCTGTCGCCCAAACAATGTAGATTCCAACCTAGGATATCGAGATCTTACTCAACCGTGCATTCTTCCGTGTGATTATTTTATTTCACACAAAGCGATAAAAAAAAACCTACGCCTAATCTCGCGGCGCGAGTAAAAAAAAGAATCAAGGAAAATGCGAGTATCAAGGAAACGACCCGCAACCCGCAGCGACTTTTTGGAATGCACCCGTTCGCGAGATGCATTCAAATCGCTTCGTCGCTTCGTTTTGCGTCCACTGCCGCATCGGATTGACGTTGAGGGATGACACGTTCTTCTCGACAGCGCATCGGCGAACCTTCGCGTATCGTGGGACCGGTCCACCCCGGAATCGGATTAAGAAAGGAGACAAGTTTCGTGATGGAAAGCGAGAGAACAGTGGTAAAACAGAAGGGAAAGAATTTTTTCGTTTGCGGTTAGAATGCCCGTGTAAATTATTACAGTGTAAATTTACGTGTATCTTTTCTAATTTTTATTGTAATAGAATTCTCAAGATGATAAAGTTCTGATATGTGAAAGATAAAAAAAGTAGATTTAATTTAAAATTATTTACGAGAAATGTAATTTTATACAACTTAGCTTGAGGAAAATAAAATAAAAAAGAAGATTAAATAAAGAAAAACTATCGTAAACATTTTTGTAAAAAAAATCGTAAGAATTTTATTTTCCCATTTTTATAGAATTGGTTTTTAGCTGATTTTATATAGTAACAACTGAAACAAAGCTTATACAAATATACAAAGAATGAGTTTTTACTCTTCATTAATCATCTAAACAGATCATATTTTCATCAGTGTTAAATATTTAGTTTCTAGAAATAAAGGGAATCTCTTTAAGAGACCTATGTCATTATCAGCGACTTTTCTTTATTAAAATCATCATATTTCGTTTCAACGTTATTTTGACGTTATCATAACTTGTTCTGTTTCGGTGCGAATTACTCGGCTACACAGTTATACGAGAAATGATTTTGTCGCGCATCTAATTGTAAGAGCCGATTAAATATGTCCGAAATTTTTTATAGATGGAACTTCTCTAATACCCGATAAGTTGTAATCCATTCTGCGATCCGCTGCACGTTCGGCACGAACGAGGAAGGAGTAAGAAGACGAATCGGAGATTCTCACACAGTAACAGTCGGGAACCGTAGGGGGATTGATGAAAGAGCGCGACTTATGCATACCGTGTAAGTGACGCGCATGAATAATTCATTCTAATAAAATAATGCAGCCCGTCCGAGAGCTCCAGTCACCGACGACGAACTGAAGCATAAAAACGTTTTAGAATCGCGGCATTGGCGTTGTAACGTTGACAAACGAATTTTTTTTAAGAATCACCCCATTCCCGAATTATCGATTGATAAGCTTTTTTACGAAAACTTTGGTGTCACAAGAATGTATTGTGTTGTATTATTTGCATGTTGTATGTGTTGTGTTATTTGCGCGCGCGCGCGCGTTCCATGCCAAGGTTCTGAAATACTATTACTTTTGTGCATTAGATTCTGATACATGAGTTAGGGAAAAACGTTCGTTGAAAGATGTCGCGACGATGAGACAGAGATATTTTTCGGGAGATATTGTGCGAATTACGGCACTTATTTCCTTCCTGTAGACAGAATCACAACGATATAAAGTTTTACACCCGATGCAAGAATGCGGGAGGCGACCGCCGCATGCATCGTTTGCATTCAAAGTTACGTTGCATTGGTTGCGAAATAGTTCACCGGACGAGAAGAGGAGGACAAGTGCAGGTGGGAAAAGGGAACGGTATAGTAAAAGAGCTCTGAAGACGATAGTCACGATAAATCGGTGACGAGAATAAAGACCTATGTAACCGTGATTGCTCGTGTCATAAATAAAGCAAGATTTAAACGAAATTTAAATTAGACTAGAAAATATACACGAAAAGAACGATTTTGTTGCAATCCAATTGCATCTAAAAATTTAGCCAGATTTGAAAATAATTTTGTTGGACCATCAAAATAATTATAAGACACGCTTAAGCATTGATGCAAAAATTTTGATAAATATTCTAGCAATTAGCTTAAGTGTCCATAATTATTTTGATAGTTTAATAAAATTATTTTCAGATCTATATCTAGCTAAATTTTAGATACTTCAGTAAATTCATTCTTCCCGTATACCTAGAAAGTAATTGTGTTTTTCAATAAATGTGTTATAAATATATGTATATACAGATTATTTATATATTTTTGAGGAATGGAGAAATAAAAATGAGAAAAATTAATCACAAGAAGGATATTTTGCAAACCTGTTCTATTTAGAAGCGTACACGCAAATTGACTTTAGACATTCGGTTGAAAGAATGTGAGCACTTGCTGCAGGTGTTGTAAAGTGAATCGAAACAAATAAGCTTCGAAAGCGAATGCTGAGATAGAGCTTGGGTGACTCCATTTTCTGAAGTCACAGTTTCGCCATACATAGATTCTTAACCTCTTACTCTTCAATGTCAGAAAGTAGAATCGTTGTTCGAAAACTATTTTTCGTTGTATCTTCTTTCGAAATATAACGAATACGAGGATGGCGTTAAGAAAATGTTGACTTAAATTTATGAATTCGCAAAAAATGTCAGTGTCTGTGTTGACAGAATAGTACATTTATATTGAGCTCCTAATAATTTCCCGACTTGCTATTGATACCGCAATCTCGTCCGCAAATCTTATACGATCGTACCAATCGTTGGGTGGGTATTACAGGACACCCCCGGTATAAGGGAGATAACCTATCCCATTTTCGTGGTCGGATTTGCCGTAAAGATTTTTATCCCCCGTGCGATGTCGAGCGAAAGAAAATAGAATCGTCGCCGCTTTCGAATCGGCCGAATTGCTAACGCTTTCAATTCTCGCGACACGCGAGGGCGAATCGAGGGGGGTGAAGCGAGAAAAAGGAAGGTCTGCATTGGTGAGAAAAGGGTCCGAAGGTGATACCGCGTGAGATGTCCGCTTGGGGAGACATTCAATCGTTTGGTGGCAAACGCCTTCAAGATGGCGGGTTCGGTCCGATCGGCTCTAATCGCGGCGGAGCACCACCACGGATACGTGGTAGCGGACGAGTTGCTTCGATACGATTTATAGATTCCTTGGGACATCCTCCCGTGAAATTGTCTTGTTTATCGGGATCCGGTCTTAGAGTACCTCAAGGACTTTGCCGGGAATCGATCTTCCAAAGAATCTCTCCGTGACATTTTCTCTGAAAAAATTCTGGAAGATCGCGATTTATAAATATTTGGAATACGTTATAATAAATAAGCAGTACAATTCAAAAAATTAATTTTAACGCAAAAAATAGGTTTCTAATCCGTAATTTTCAATGTTTATAAATGTACGCCAAAAATGAAAAATTTTCGGGTTAAGACAATTGCAAATTGTCGAACCATTCCTGCTATTTTCCCATCAAACTATTACATTTAAATCCCCCTTTGCCCGCAATCATAAATAAACTATGATCTCATCCGAATTCGATCTCGATCCCTCAACCTCGAAACAGCCATCGTTCTATCGACAGTTCATCCCCCGGAGAGTATTTTCCCAATTCGCTGGCTGAACATAGGGTCGTCAGCGTGACTGCCGAGGAGGGGGACGATAGAGGAACGAAGGGGGGACAAGCGGCAAACATTATAATAAATCAGCGGAGCTGTGACGTGAATGTAAAATTGCCGGAACCGATCTGGTCGTGTATAACACGAGGGGGTTGGAAGGGAACGAGCTGGCGAACTGCAAGAAGGGTGGCAAGCGGCGGCGGGGGTGGCCGATGGGCCATTGTGAGAGTTATTTGTCATGCTGCCTACAGATCCACGAAAGAGGGGAAGGGAATTGACGATCCGCGAGGGGTGGTCGTTCCTATTGGCCGATTATCGATGGTTATTGCCTGTACTAAGCGCCATATGTAAAGAACGGGGGTTCTTCGAAAGAGTGACGAGCCACCCCTTTGCTAGCTTTGCTGCCTGCCCTTTTTCCTTTCTTTTTCTTTTTATCTTCATTTGTCTCCTCTCTCTTTTCTCTCTCCTCCCCTCTTTCTCCCTCTCTTTCCTCCCTCTTCCCCCCCTCTCTCTCTCTCTTTCTTTCTTCCTTTCTTTAAGTTTTTGATCTTGGATATCTATATCCGATACTCGTCGCTTCATCTTTTGGATAAAAAAAAAATAATTTTCGTTTAAACAGAGAAAACTAGAGATCCTCAAGTATGAGTTTAGTCGCAAGACAATATCTGATTCTGCAATATGTAGCTATGCCGCCATATTTGTCTCGGACTATTGTATCACTAGACTCTTATTATATAATTGAGGGTCTCTATTAGTTTTCTGTAAGAAAATAAAAAGATATTTTAGTATTGAATAGACCTGATGGAAATGGAAAAGAGGGGGGTAACAGGAAAGGTAAAGAATTTAATAATCTTGTTCAGCTTGTTGAAGAGCGCCAAGTGAGGAGAATCTAATAAAGATTGGAAGAAATTTCGAAATTTTAAATTTGGAATTTTTCCAATTACAAGTATAATTAAATGTATTATAAAATTGGGTTTGTCGCACGCACGACCACGCTCCAGACTCGCATTGACCACCGATTTGTAGTTCAAAAAGGTAAAACATTTACAAACAAATCTTTCGTAAATTATTAAATCATTACAGAATTTAATTTGAATAATTTTTTACGCTTAGTGTAAAGTTTTATTTGAACACATGAATGTAGAAAACTTCTTCTCATTGTTCCACTACCGCACCAGGGTAAACTTTTTCATCTATTTTTTTAAAATCGACGTAAAATTTGGTTGAGAAAAAAATCGGGCAACCATGACTGTTACTTCGTAATAATTGAGTTACAGTGGCGGTCGGGGTGCTTTTGTGAGATCGACCGGCCAATTTCGATTTCGCCCCTGCGCCGATTTCGATTGCGTCGATACACTTTCGCGCGCACGTAGCCGGTGCCGACGATATCCAATCCGCCTGTTTGGTTTAAGTTTCGGCGGTTCCCTTTTGTTTGTTATTTCGCGCGTTCCGAATTAAACGTACCACCCGGTTAGGTCTCGGTCCGCGCTCTTTTTATTCGTGATTTTTTTCCGCTACGCACTCGGATTCTCGTTAACGAGCGCTGCGGAGCAGAAAAAAGTGGAAGTGCACGTTTTTCGTAGCTGACAACGGTGTGTTGTTCACTTTTTTAACAATTTATTACTTTAAAATAAACGCCGTCAGAAAATGTTATATACGTATAATATTCACATAAAAATGATAAAATGAAATTTTTGTAATAAAAAATTACAACAAATTTTCGTTACAAAAATGTGATAATTAGAGAATAATTTCTAATTAGGTACATATGCATACTTGAATATGAATACTTGCAATATATATATATATTTTCGGGTATATAAATTTTTGTATTATATATAGGAAAGAATTAATTAACTCGTTATTGCAACACAAGCACGAGAAATATCACAGTTCATTTGGAAGGTGACAAAATTAGCGACGTATTCGCGTGTGTACGACCAATAATTCATCGGGTCACATAAACATCCTTACAATATCCTTCAAGCAAGGAAATTACAAGGTGGATCGTGCGTTTCGGACGCCGGCTCAACTAATTGGCACGCGGGACATCGGATTCGCGCCACTCACGAATTTACATGAAATCCCGATAAGCGAATTCCCGGACTGATTTAATTAGCTGGCACGGGCCGGCGAGCAGAAATATCCATACAGATGGTGCGAAAACGCACGTCGCTGGATGGGACGACAAACCGACTTGCTCATCGGTTCACAAATTGACGATGGCTCACGATCAAGTGAAAAAACATTCTTATCTACCTTTTTTCATATTCTCTCTTCTTCATTTTATATACTTTCCGTAAAATCTATAAAACCGCATCGGAAAATTCATAACAATACCTTATAAATCGATATTCTCGTTATTTAATGACTATAATATCTTTCCTTCTGATTATATCTTTGTTTTCTTCCTAAAATTTGCATAAGTTTAATATTATTCATTAATTAGCATAAGTTTAATATTGTGTATTAATTTTTTTAAACTTTCCGCTGATTATTATTTTTTATAATTAAATTTGTAATTGTTTAATCTCTTCTACACGGAAAAAATGTTATTTTTCGAAACATTATTTAGCTAAATACACATCTAAAAATAACTTTGTCCGATCATCAATATACCTAATTATATAAAAAAGTCAAGCGTAACGAGCAAAGTTGCAAAAAGTTTTGACATTCTAGCAACCAGTTTGGGAAACATCATATATAATTACTTAAATAATCCAAAAACAAAATTATTTTTAAATCTGTATTTAACTATAAATTTTATTTAGTAAAATATTGTTCTTTTCTTTTAAACCGTATAATTATTCTTTTCTTATATTTTTAATATTTTAATGTTTTAATATTTTATTGTAATATCTATATTTTAATTTTTTATTATTAAGAAAATAAATGTTAGTACTTATTTAATTTAATAAATAGTTTCATTTATATAAACATTAAGTTAAATATTGATTTGTACGGAAAGAACATTTTTGTTAGAGCATCTAAAAATTTAGACACATATTTGAAAATATTTTTGTTGAATCATTGGAATAATTATGTAGATCAAATTAGTTATTAGAATGTCAAAATTTTTTGCAGTATTTCATCATCATGCTTTAGCATCTTAGATAATTATTTTAACAATCTAATATATTAATTTTTGGATCTTTATTTATATAGTTAAACTTTTAAATACCTCAGTAAAACTGTTTTTTTCCTGTATCGATTAAGTTTCTTTTAAATCACTTTATCACTTATTCTTGTAAATATGAAGTTGATGACAAAGATGCGATGTACAGTGGTCACAGAAAGGTTAATATTAAATTGAGTTTCGAAATGCAGTCTTCTCACCAGAGCGATTGATTCTTACACTTAAGTATGGATCTAACCATTTACATTCAATCACTCTGCGGGCAAGTCTGAATTCCGAAACGTATCGAAAAAGATGTTGCAATCTTTTTGTGACCCACTGTACTATTATGGAGAAAATAATTCTAACTTCTTACATTATTGCGTAGATTATGATGGTGTTCCAAAAATTACTGCCAGTACTGAAAATCTATAGTTTACGTTACGTGCACTATAGATTTTTAGTACTGGCAGTAAATTTTAAAATACAGCCTTTTGTTACAAATCAAGAAGAACAAATCAAGAAACAAACAAAACAAATGTTATGATTTGGTAGGAAGACGATCGATCAGTTACTTTACAAATCATTTCGTTACACACACACTGTAATCAAATAATAAAAATAATTAGTATCGCAAATAAAGTCTATCCAAAAGATAAGTTAGAGATTCTATATAGTTCTTTTTTTTATTACTAACAATTGATTGGTACAGCGGACTAGCAGCGATCACAACAAATCAATTCGTTGTCACATACTTACAAATCATTTGTTAAAGGTACTGGTGGCTTAAATTGACAAAATTCCCTTTCTCAGTGTTAGTGGCGAGGATTGACACTTTGACAGAAGAGAGTGCGCGATCGCGAATTCGCACATTGAGTAGCACAAAGGTGCGCAACGTGCGGCACCCTCGGGGGGCCTGTGGGAATGCGGCTTGAAGACTTCATTATTTTTGAGGGGAGAAGTGCCCTTTCTTGTTAGAGGATTCCTCGCCCAGGGCGACGAGAGCCCGTCTTGTTAAAATTCTCCGAACTGCATATAAGCTGGACCAAGAGTCTCCTGCCTTCCCTGCACTTTCATTCTTTTCTTCATCTCCGTCTCTGCTTCCTCTTATTTTCTGCCTTCTTCTCTATCCTTCACCATATTATATTTACAATCTTGCAGATTGTTCAGGAAGAGGTTGAGAAATCAGCGTCATAGTTTGTTATATGATGCGTGCGATAAGTTTGTCTTAATACAAAGATTCCATGATGGAGAAAAAAATAGGTATTGGATATGAGATGAGCTAAACGTTTTAGACAACACAAAGCGTGATTTTAATTCTTTTTAAGAAAGTATAAAAATTTTGTACGATATCGCTCTCTTACTCCAAAAGTGACACAACTAAAAAAATAATTTTTTACTACGTTATGTTTACGAATTATTACTATAAATAAGTTAAGTAAATATTACCCTATAAATCATCAAAAGTGAACTAAATTTCATAAAAATAATCGTCACAACTTAAAGAGAATAATTTCAAAAAAATTGTCAAAATTATTAACACAAAAAGGTTTTTAAGAATTGTAAAACAAAAATGATAAAAATGACATTTAATCATGTTAAGAATATGCTTTTTTTATAGATATTATTTGATTAGTCAATAATTTTCTATTAAGTTGAAGAATGATTTTCAAGCGACGCGGTAGCGCCAAGTGCATAAAAATACAAAACGAGTCTCATTGCGTATATGTTCGTGCCATTGCCAAATTCGCGACGTTACCACTAGCTTTATCTGGAATTTTGACATCAACAAACTTTAGATTAAAATTACTCAGAAACTAAAACCGCAATCAAAAATCTAAAAACACTTTTATTATGTACCATTTTAGTCACTTTCAATCTATCTTATGTGTCTTGCGTTATGAAATACTCGACTAATTGCATTTATTTCGTATCTATTTTTTTATTAAAAGGAATGTATTATAATATTCGACGCCTTCTTTATTCACTTGGTGTATATTTTTTTCTTTTTTAAAAAGATATTTTTTAAGGTTCTTCTTTTTTTATAGAAAATTTAATATTTTTTGTTGTGTCATTGAAATAACGGAGTAATATTTAATTGTAATAATACTAGTTGTATAATATATATACGTAAGTTGCAAAAGTTTACTATATTAAAAGATAATAAAACATAGGCTTCGAAAGCATCTAATCGAGATGACAGTCTAGCGGAATTTCTCTGTTATATACGTTCGAGAAACTTGTCTTCCGCGCGATAAACTCCTCGGCACAGAGGAGGATTCGTAGAGCCATTCCGGGGATGTCATCCACCGTTTCCCGAAGGATCCCAATTTGACGTGATCGCCTTGCCGCACCATAATCGTATCCTACGATTCCATTCCCCACCCTCGACGATATCAGTGAAGGGTCGTCGTAACCATCCCGGTGCAAGCTCGCTGCGATTGGCCAGCCATTTAGGGGATGAATCGACGCGCGATACTGCCGCCGGTTGGCCGGATTTAATTAATCGATCGCACGCATTACCGGCTGACAAATGGTGGGCAAGCGGTTAAAGCGCTCACAGTTAATGTCGGCGATCGTACGTCATGAAGAATAAACAAGTTCCGCTCGCTTGTAGCCGACTAGCCGTAATTGCGAATTACATTACGCGGATTTTGGGCCGCACATCGTAACGCGATGCGTAAAATTATTATTTAGCTCGAAAGAGGGATGGATCGAATCATTAGGTTTATTATTTTATCAACGGTAAAGATTAAGCATCAAGCTATTTCATATAATATTTTTATCTCGTTATAAGATTTAAATAAGTTATTATTAAGAACGATTATAAGAACGAAGGACTCTTAATTTAAAAAATAATAACGAGAGAATAAAGGGCACATAAGAGTCACATATAAAGAAGTATTTTAAAACGTGTGTGAAAAATCAAAAGAAAGTATGTATATAATATATTTTTAATCAATTATAGAATATTATTTTATACATACTTTCTTTTGATTTTTCATGTTTTAAAATACTTCTTTGTATTTGACTTTTATGTGCCCTTTATTCTCTCGTTATTGTTAAGATTTAAATAAATGAAGGAAAATTTAATTTTTAAATCTATTATTGTTTGGTCTAAAACGGCTTAGAATATGACTATATAAATCGGGAAACTATATAGCGAGAAATTTTTCAGTTATTTAAAATAATACATATTATATTAATTGACGATTAAATATATTCAAAAAATATTTTTTAATAATCTACGATAGAAATACACAGGAAACTGTTTCTTGCTAAATCTACCCCGTAAATTCACAAAACATCAATGCGATTACTAGCACGTATAGAAATGATTCTCTCGTGCTTTCTCTTCTTTTTTTCACATAGATATTCGAAGTGTCGCCATGACAGGAAGCCGAGTCGCGTATCCAGTCGGCGGAAAGGGCGGCAGGACGAAGCGAGGTGGTCGAGAGGAGGAATGTACGACGGTTTCATAAGTTATCGATTGGAAGGGACGGGTGGTGGGAAGCACCCTGTGGTTGCCATGGTGACCGAACCTGCGCCCTGCGAGTTGGACGTTTACCTTAATGCCCGGGAATTACGGGACGTGATTTTCACCCCGCTTTTCTGCCGCCCCCTCACGGTCTCTCACCCCGTCGTCTACCTCCTCCCCTCCTCGAGAGCGCTTTAGGCGATAATGTAATTTTATCTTCCTCCCCGCGGTATCTTCTCTTCTCGCCCGCGCCACCCCCTCGGCGTCACGGAATGGCGGCGCGAACGTCTTCTTCGACAAACAACGTTAGTTCATTGGCCGTCCGGCGAATTAATTGGATTCCGGGCGAATTAATTGCGGCAGAAGCCACGACGGAAAACGGAAATTAGATCCGGCAAAATAGAAGAACGGCCGCCATTAAGCGGCGAACAAAGCGCGGCTGGAAGAGGCTACCTTTTTTTTCCAACGTTCGCGACGGAGAAAAGCCGTCTCTACCGATAGTGAGGGAATTAATTGAATTTTAAATAATTAATTGCCCCGACTGCAGCGGTATCATTGACGCCGTCTGCTTGAGAGCGAAATAATTCGACGTGATTGAAGGGGTATTATGGAATGATGGAAGCATTTTAGGAACTAGCAAGAAGTATTATTACAGACTTAAATGAGAGCAAACAAGTTCGATAAAGATACTTCGGCGACTTCGTAATTATAAATTTTAGAATTACAGTAATATTTTTAGCATTTTTTTTTATCTCGATCTCAAAGTTATGTCATAAATTACTATGAGAATTTCGTCCATGGATTACGCTTTTTCAGATCGTTACCGCAGGCCACGTTTCATCCCTAACTACGTCGGCAGAGTTCGAGCCACCCCCTTGGGGGCTGTGCCAACGTAACCCCGCATTAGCTAACTGCGCCCTGATTCGTTGTCGGATCGATTCGAAAAACGGGGAAACTCGGCGCGAATTACAGCACCTCGATCAACGTGCTGTTGCACCGAACCGAGTAATTAAACATCAAAAAATATTTTATTTTACATATAGCATTATAATCAAATAGAATTTGTTATTAAATTTTCATTGGTAATTAATTATTTCTATTATTAGTATTTTATCATAAAAATTAAGTAAAAGGACATTTAGATTTAGATATTATTATATTTGATTGATTTCTCCAAGAGAATTTTTTATTTCTTAGAAAAGATCGTTTGGCTCGTCGTTTGGTGTTTAATGATAAAACAGTTACGTTCATGCGGTAAGATCACTTAATGGAAAATTTATCATTGTACGAGTCTTGATTATTGTCATTAATTAAGATCCACCGCCTTCAGCACATCTACACGAGCCTTAAACAATCTTATCGCGTCAACGATCGATCCTTCACGAAGTACGTTACCCCTCTTACCCTTTCCAAAAGTACGCTAAAGCTCAGCAAGGATCCTGACACGGTTACCATGGAGTTATGTAAATCACCGGATTACTCGTCCCTGCAAATTGGAAATCGTAGGGGAAAGGGAAACTCAAGCTCACCTCTCTCCTCCTGACTATCACTTCACGGGTGTGAGACCGGCAAATGGGGTGGCTCGTGCGGGAGATGTGTGTCTGTGTGTGTATATACCCATGTGTGTGTAAGGTGCCACCATCCCCGTGGAGTTACGAGCGTACTAACCCGCATACCACCCTCGTCGAATCATCCCCTGGGCCACGTTACACGTATTAGCTAAACGGCGGCTCTGATTGGCTCGCCTCCACGCCCGGACGTGATGATTCCCGGAACCTCCTTTACTACGATAGAAAGGTCAAAGTGGGGTATGCTCGTCGACCTCGTCGACAGCGATCGAGAAAAAGGGACCCTTACGTAAGAGGAAAAATGTGTTAACATTCTGCAATTTTCTTCCCTGAATCTTTCCTCTTGCATCTTTCTTTTATGATGGCTAAAATTACTTAAATTATTATCTTGAATTACTATATGGTGACGCGTGAGAAACTTCGTGTCTACGTGACTCGTAGTCGATAGATATTAGGTTCGATTCTGACCCTTGTCCCACATATATCGGTTTTTCTAGAATTCCTGTAATAAAAGGGTGTTCTTAAAATTACAGAAATTCTAAAGTTCTAGAGATTTAGACTTCTATGAGATGCTGAAACATAAACTTGATGTTTTTGCATGCGTAAAAAACTAATTTTCTAAAAAGCTTAAAAAAATTATGACATCGGAGAACAGTGAAGACAGTAATTTTAATTATAAATTTTAATCATTATTAAAATTAATGGATTCAAATTTTTCTCATTAATGTTTCATATGTTCCTATTGCAATAGATCAAAAATCAGTAATTTAAAAATGTCTTCATTTTAAATAAAATTGATCATTATTATATTATAATTATTATGATAGTATTTTTGAAATTACAAGCAATGGAAATGTTATTTGACATCAAACTGTTTCATTAGGTGGTGACAATGACTATTGCATATCTGGGGGTCGATTGTGTATCTCGAAATGAGGTGAAAATTACAAAAGTGAGCAAATTTACTAGAATATTCATAATTTAGTTGGTCAATAACTAGTGAATTTGCTCACTTTTGTAATTTTAACCTCATTTCAAGATACACAATCGACCCCCTGAAATGTGAAGACAAATTAAAAGTTGGTGCTGTATATACGGTACTATATATACGGTTCCCGAAAGAGATAAACTTATTCCTTTTGTAGGTTTTTATTCTTTTCGTTTCACGTTGGAAAAGAAAAAAACAAAATGAACTCTGTAAGAAGTTTAAAAAAAAACAGGCTTCTTGTTTAGATCTATCTTTGATATGAGGCACGACAGTGTGTTCCTAAACTTTTTGATACACCGCTTGTGGAGAGGTAGACTGAATTAAATTGAGTCGAAAAGTCCTCTACCATTTTGCAATTTTCATAACAGTGAACGGGATATTAATTTCTAAAAATTATCAAATAAGCAGGTAAAATCAATATATAAGATAACTTTAAAATAGTTTTCAAAATTTTTTATGAAATATCTTAAAGATATTTTTTAAAGAACGCTTAAAATCTTAAAATTGTTTTATGTGTCAATTTTAGACATTTTGCTCATTAGGTAACTAAAAAAAATTGCGAAAATTGCAAAATAATAGAGGTACTTTTTAACTCAGTTTACGAACTAAAGTTTGTTGCCCACAAGCGGTGTGTCAAAAAGTTTGGGACACTCTGTATGCTACATATCCAATCCTGTAAACTGTACGCCAAATTTAGTTTTCAATCTTGAATCCTAATAGAACAAGAGCAGTCCTAACAGAAGTAGAGAGCAGTAATATCACTAATATCACAAATTAAATTGACAAACAATTTAAATATTGACACTCACAGGCATCTTAGAAGATGTTAATAATATGATGCTGATAAACATCAAACTTGTAAATAATTTTATAAAAAGATGGAATTTGTATTTTGTCTTAAATAATTATGATTTGTGTATAAAAATATGAGTTTTTAATCTATCGAGACTAAATAAATGACAAACTATTTTACTTTTTAATAATTATAAAATAATGTTCTAAGTAGGGATCCAAAGAATATCCGGTATTATCTGATAATTTTTTACTATCCGGATAGCCGAATATCATTAGTAAGTATCTAGCGAAATGTCCGGCTGAAATTTTGCGTCATTGACGCAGAATTCTTTTCAGCTGAACTTCTTGCACAATTCATCTTTCCTCTTTTTCTTTTCACATTAAGGAGATAATAAAAATTATTATTCCTTTGTTTTCCTTTTTGTATAATTTTGGGGAATTTGTACCAGACATACGGGAAAATATCCGGAATCCGGCCGGATAATTATCCTACTGGATACTCGACTGAATATCGGATATGCAGTGTCACATTCTTTTCAGATATCCGATATCCGGTATCCGGTAATTTTACGATCTAAAGTATCCTAATTTTAAAGCTAATATTTAAAAACTCAAATTTGCATACATTGAATTAAAATACCTATCATGACAAATAAAAATTATGCGAGACAATAAAAATTATTTTTACTTATTTTAGATCACTGAGAGAAAGGATTTTGTTAATTTAACAAGTCATCAGTATCTTCAACAAGTGACCGGTAAATATGTGACAACAAATTTGATTTGTTGTGATTGTTGCTAGTCTACTATACACCAACCAATTACTAGTAACAGAAGCAAACTATATAGAATCTAATCTATCTTTTGGATAGACTTTAGGCTCGTTTACATAGAAATCGCAGATGATCGTGGAGTCTTAAGTCGTAGGAAACTGATCAATCACAATTAAATATATAGGGAGAATACTTGATTAGAATCGGTCAATTTCTTACGATTTGAGACCCTGCAACCATCCACGATTTATATATATATAAGAGCCTCTTATTTACGAGCGATACTATTGATTATAATCAATAATTATTTGTTACATTGACGAATGAGAAATAATTAATTTGCAATAGTACCTAATTAATCGTTTTTTAACAAATATATCACATTTGTTTTCCCTTGATTTATTCCTATAACAAAATCATCTCTCTTAGGGTATAATTACATATATTTCACTAAATTATTATGTTAGAAATATAATATTAATTTAAAATTATTATATCGGGTTCTAACAGTTGGAACATAATTTTAATTCATGGAATAATTATTATTACGTCGCTAAATAATAACAATAATTCCAAATTTTTATTATAATTTTAATGTATTATAGCAATAATATAATGAATAAAATTATGTGTAATAACTAAAATAAAAATTATTTTTATTTTAAAGATCTATACAATTTCTTGAAGCGTGTTCTTAATGATACTTAGACAGTCTATGGATTATCTTGTAATAGGGTAACTCCGATATATACGCCACACCTATCAAAAACTTAATTTATTAAGTATTATTTACTATGTTTAAAATACCAGGTATGTAAATATGAAACCGGAATTTTTTAATAGAAAATACACGTTTATTGCAAGAAAATGATAAAAAATATTTTATTCGAAGTATTGCCCATCGCTAGCTATATATTGTTCCCATGTGTCTGACAATTTGTGGATGCCACGCCAAAAAAATTGTTGCTCTTTTGAGCCAAACCAGTCATCTAGCCATTTTCGTACATCTTCGTAAGAAGTGAAGCGCTGCTGAGCAAGTGCGTGTCCCATCGATGCAAATAAGTAGTAATCGGACGGAGCCAAGTCTGGTGAGTAAGCCACGTGCGAAAGTATTTCCCAACCAAACGCCTCATTCGTTTCCTTGACCAGTTTCGCTGTGTGTGATGGTGCATTATAGTGAAGCGAAATCACTTTGTGTTGCCTTTTTTGATATTCCGGTCGTTTTTCACGCAAAGCTTGATTCAAATTGATCATTTGTTGTCGGTAGCGTTCAGTATTAACGGTTTCGCCAAGTTTTAGCAGCTCATAATAGATCACACCTTTCTGATCCCACCAAACACAGAGCATTGTCTTCCGTCCACAGCGATTTGGCCTTGCAGTCGATGTCGATGGTTCGCCTGGAGTTACCCATGATCTTTTACGCTTAGGATTTTCAAAATATATCCACTTTTCATCGCCAATCACAATTCGATGGAAAAATGACTTTCTTTTGTACCTGGCGAGCAGTATTTCGCAAGTGGTTTTTCGGTTTTCCTGCTGTCTTTCATTCAGTTCATGTGGAACCCATTTTTCCATCTTCTGGAGCTTTCCCATGGATTTCAAACGTATGGAGACGGCTTCTCGTGTCACATTCAATTGATCCGCGAGTTGTTGTTGAGTTTGAGCGTCATCCTCATATAACAATGCTTGCAATTCGCTGTCTTCAAACTTTTTCGGTGGTTTTCCACGTTCTTCGTTTCTCACGTCAAAATCGCCACTTTTGAATTTTTTAAACCACTCAAAGCACTGTGATTTACCAAGAGCATGCTCACCGTAAGCTTCGACAAGCATTCGATGCGATTCTGCAGCAGTTTTCTTCAAATGGTAACAGAAAATCAATGTTGTTCGCAAATCGTAGTTTCCAGGCACAAAATTCGACGTGTTCGACGCTATTACAAACTATACTGTTGTATGAAACTTGTATTGTTGTGAGTTGAAAATCTTTGTCAGATGTCAGAACAAGGAAATGGCGTCAATGACGCGGTCTGACGGCAACTACATTGACAGCTATGGCCATCTGTTGGTAAATTCCGGTTTCATATTTACATACCTGGTAAACGAACTATATCAGTAAAAACTTTGTACTGTCTACTACTATGAAAAAAATATTAGAAATCCGAAATATTTAGTTTCCGTATTAAGAAATAAACTTTTTGAAATCTTGCATTTTTATTATATATAGATAATGGGTGGGATATATGACAAAAATGCAAGGGTTTCAACAAACTAAAGAAAGAATACGAAAGCAAAACACTTGTATTTTGCTATATAACATGCTTTACTATTCCTCTACACGTATGTATCACTAATATAACATAAAGGCATGTAACAGAGTAGTTGCGAGAAAATTACCCTCACTCCTATTTTTTCTGACTTCCGCGGCGTAAATCCCAGCGCGGCGTATATACCGGAGTTACTCTATATTGTTTTTCCACAAAATTCTCGAAATAACAATCTCGGAGTGGTATGACAACTTTTATTCTCAATATCTGCAGCTTAAAAATTATGTTTCTTTTTGTTATAATTATAGTTTTTTTGTTTTTTCCCTGCTTATCTTATTTGCTATTTTTAATCTTAGGTTTTCGGTAGACTTTTTATCAATTGTGCTAAATATTGCATTATGTAACTATTGACAGAATCGTATAATGCGGATATATGGCCTTCATTCATATTTATGGTCCATATACCTTTCCGATATTTTTCAATACTTACGTTTCAAAATTGTTCTTAATTGAGAATAAATGGAATCCATTCGTCTTTTCGTTTAAATGGAAGGTCTTTAAAATCTATTTTACCTTCAAATGTAAAGGTTAAAATTATGACAAAAATAAAAAAAAATATGTACCTACAAACAGGTATAAATATCATTTTTCCAATTTTAAAAGATTTCAAACAATACTACTTTTGTTGAAAAGGATGTATTTCTTTGGCCTTTTAAAAGCGAACCTTGATTCTTACAGATTCTAAGGTCATTACTTGTGAATGCTAAATGGTCTGACTAAATGGGTACTTAAGAAGAAGAAACAGCATGATATCTCTTGTCGTTTAAGAAAAAGGAGCTAAAATAGCTAACATAAATAATACTGGACATAAAAGTACTACATTGAATGATTTTTCCTTGAAATAAATTATAGGAGATGACAAATTATAGGAGATAGTTAAAGAAGGGAAGAGGGGAGGAGAGAGAGAGAGAGAGAGAAGAAATACAAACTGACCAAATGGAAAAAAATGAAGTCGGAAAGACGACAGAAGCTGGATGATAAGTGAATAATAAAATAAAGATGGGGCTAAAAAGTATTATAATCGTAATTATAATGTACACTGTTAGAAATTTCTCAATGAATTTTAATTAACATGTAAAGGAAGCATGTGGTTATGCACGAAATTAAATGTAATGAATGATGTAAATAAAAATTAAATTACAGTAGTCTTAAATGTGATGAACGTGTGTATTAAAATTAATGAACACATTATTATAGAAATTAATTTACACGTTAATGAAAAGTACGAGATCTGTAACTAAAAAGTAATTTACGTTAATGACATGTAAGAAATGTAAACGTATTAAACGTTAAGCGTTAATAGTATTAGGCTTAATTAAAATATTATTAATATTCGTAAATGTAAAAGTACATTAAATTTCATTAATATGTACATTAATAGTTATTTCAATTACGATTAATTAAATGTCATTTATATCCGTAAATGAAAAGTATATTAAATTTCATTACACTTAATTTTTCAGTTACTGTAAACTTAAATCTCATTAACATGTGCATTAATAGTCCTTTCTAGTTACAGAGAAATTAAACTTCATTCACCAATGTACATTAAAAGTTAAGTACATCGAAATTTAAGAACATTTCTAACAGTGTATATAGTGAATAAAACAGTAATTTTTGAATTTCTTTAAAATCATCAATACAATAAAAAATCAAAAGATTCGGGAAATTGACATTGATATGAATATGAATTTTCATTTCAAAAACTTATACAACGTGTCTTGATACAACACGTCTTGATTAGATTAAATTTCACGGTTAAACACGTTGTACTTAATCGATACTAATTAAATTAAATGAGTTATTAAATTTGATGATTAGCCTAAGAAATGTATATTGCTTTAAATTTTATTTTGTATTTTTATATAATTATACCGTTTTCACAATGGACCAAGAATAGACAATGAGATAAATGATAGATTAATTAATTATTAAAATTAGACAATAGATACGTGATTCCGACATGTGGTCGACATTTAGGTCGTGCCACATTCTACGGGCTCAGATTTCATTCCTTTTTTTTTACGAAAATACACAAACTCTCTTCATAGTGAACAATAACATGAAGTATACATTCCATATTCTTTTACTTTTACGTTTAGTAAGCAGAAAATTAAGTAATTATTCGTTATCATTTACTTTTTTGTTTATTAAACCGTTAAATAAAAAATATTATTCCTCTTTAATTGCACTGTTAGTGCAATTAAAGAGGAATATGAAAATAATTGATGTAATATAAAATATATTTATACATGCTTAACATATATGATTAGTATACATAAAATATAATTACATATTTTATCTACATATTTCTCTACCATGTTATAAATTTTTATAATAAAGTAAAGAATAAATAATATTTTGCTAATAACAATTAAAATTGAAGAAGGCTCCAAAGATTAAATTAATAAAGGAAAATAATGCCAATGAGAGCCAACACAGTGTGTAATAAAATATAATATATATGTCAATCATATATCAATCAATATATATGTCAATTACAGACGTTTCGATCATAAGATTAGGTCCTCTTCAGTGTATCAGTAACAATATCGGAGTCAAATTAATACGTTGTAACAAGATAGGTGAATACAATCATTGAATCATCATTAGGCTGTTGTCCAAAATTAAGATTCTTAATTCATTATTGTTTGTTGTATTTAACAGGATATCCAGACAAGAATTCAGTCATTCAAATTGTATTCAGTATAACGATGATTCGTTATAACGCGATGTGATAATAACTATGTCTTGAGAGCGTGTTTTTAATAATATATTAAAATATTGTTATATTTTTAACAAATTAATAAAAAGACCACTTGTCTCAAATAAATTATTATATTAATGAAGAATTAAAATTTAATTTTTAAAAATTGTACTTATTTCGAGTTATACTTATGCGTATTATGCAAAAAGAAAATTTTATCTCTATTCTCACACATTTAAAGTATCTCAAATTCGGTACTAGTGTTATCCTATAGGCAGGTTTTTTTACGACAGTTCTTTTCGGTCCTTTTACGCACCGAAAGTCAAACACTCGCCTCGTCACTCGATACGACTAATGGGCCCATAATGACCAAATGACACGTCTAAAGTGCCGACAACACCCAAAGAGTCGACTCATTAAAATCTTGAATAACCGCCTTAAAATTTTTAACGGATTTCATGCCGCAATTTGCAGAACTTTTAAGACTTCATTTGCGATTTCATGACGACAAAAGTATAAATGCAATATCGTGTTTAATAAATATTGTATTATATATATTGAAATGTTAAGTCTAGGGTAACTCCGGTATATAAGGTAAACGTACTAATTTCTGAACAGCTTAGAAAAGACATTCAATATGTAACCAATTTAAAATACTAAAATAAGCATATCGGTAAAAGATTTTGTAATTATTTTAAATTACAACACTTCTATTTTTAAAATAACGTCGCAAAAACTAATATTATTTAGTTAAAATGAAGTAATTGAGGAAAATATCTGAATATACTTCTGATCCAATTACTGAACAACCTAAAAGCCATGTTTCTAAAGCTGAACATGGTTGTACCTATTTCTCGAACGTAATGTATACATTCTTTTAAAATCAATGTAAACTTAAAGAAAATGTTAAAAAATATATAAAATTATTTTAGAAATGCAAGAAAGTATTAATTTAGGATTTTTCTTATTTAATTTAAGCACATACTTCTGTACACAGTCCAAAGTTGCTCTTTTTTAACTGGAAATCCTCGTTCGCAGCAAAAGAAAATCCATTATATGACATAATTTTCTTCTTCTTCGGATAAGATAGAAGGTGGTCCATATCTAGCATTCACAGGATATTTATTATGAATCTTCGAATGTAAAGTGCTTTTTGGAATACCAAATTGATGTGACACAGATGTCAATGATGTGCCACTTTTTATTAATTGAATTGCCTGGTCCACATCTTTCTGTGTGTATATTTTCAATTTTTCCTCTTTTGGCATTTTGAAATTAATTCTACAAAAAGCACAATAATTTTTACATGCTTACTGAAACTATTTACAAAGAAAATACTACATACAGGTACAGGTTAGAAACGCAGTTTTCTATGAATATGAACAAATAATAAGTTGCCCATAAAAGATACATTCGTCTTAATAAATAAATTTATGATAACTATGTTAAATAACAATTTAATAAATGTAAGTTAATGATAATACTTATGATTGTCCAGTTCAGTAACACTCTATCATGTCACGTCATGTGTACGTTCAGCAATAGGCACAACGAATCGAAGTGACATGTACTAAACGCGCGTTCACTTATCAGACTCCTACCAATTGTACGTACCTATTTATGAACGTCTTAATATTTAAGAAAAAATAAAATTTTTTTACAATTTCTTTTAATAGATTTTATTCATTAGATATTTCTAATGTTCAAAATGTAGGTTATACCTAAATTATACAGTAAATTATATGTAAATTTATCTATGATTTAATATGACATTTCTAACCAAAATGATTAAGAATCTATTCAGGAACGTCATTCTATGTTTCCAGGAAAGAAAAATATTTTTTAAAAATGCAAATAATATTTCACGTACAAAATGTCTTTTCCATCAACATCTAGACACTTTAATTTATTTAATATATATATATACTTTTTTAAATCTGAATTAAGAAAAGCTTAATGTTAATAAAACGTATACCTTTGTTCAGAAATCGGTTTTGTTAAGAAATTGATACGTTTACCTTACGCCGCGCTGGGATTTACGCCGCGGAAGTCAGAAAAAATAGAAGGAGTAGGGGTAATTTTCTCGCAACTACTCTGTTACATACCTTTAGGTTATATTAGTATTGAGTTATAATTTCAGCTTCTTACTGTTAATATTAATGAAATTATTGTGAGTTGAATCGATTTGTCACTGTGTTTGTAACAAGTTGCATCATCATAAATTATAATCTACATAAAATGATTACTGTAAGGCGTGTAAAAGACCTAATGGTTATTTCGTGATACATACGTGTAGAGGAATAGTAAAGCATGTTGTATAGCAAAATACAAGTGCTTTGCCTTCGTATTCTTTGTTTAGTTTGTTGAAACCCTTGCATTTTTGTCATATATCCCACCCATTATCTATATATAGCAAAAATGCAAGATTTCATAAAGTTTATTTTTTAATACGAAAACTAAATATTTCGGATTTCTAATATTTTTTTCATAGTAGT
>NW_017300070.1:48797-85854 GCF_001594075.2 Trachymyrmex cornetzi | reverse complement strand
TTTTATATAATTTTATATAATTATATATGAAACATGTTTTCCCGGGTAATGTTTGAGAAAAAAAATTATGTGTGAATATATGCGTATACATAAATACTATTTTAATCTTGTAACATTTTTCCCGGAGGTAACTTTAGAAGAGTACGATTAGGGGAAAGTGAAGGAATATGCACATCTAAAGACAATTTATTGCTATGGAGTGGTTTGTGAAGTTGAAATCGATATAAGAAAGCTCGAGAATAGAAACCATAAATATTCTTCTATCATTATGTATTCTCA
Source organism: Trachymyrmex cornetzi (assembly GCF_001594075.2). NCBI lineage: Eukaryota > Metazoa > Arthropoda > Insecta > Hymenoptera > Formicidae > Trachymyrmex > Trachymyrmex cornetzi. Next base: position 85,575 of record NW_017300070.1, on the reverse strand, counting down.
TATAAAACAATTTTTCATTAGGTAATGCGATATTTACTAAAAAAAAAGGAAAAACGAAAAAATTTCTCACACGTTAAGTAATTGTACACATAGATTAGGTAATTATATGCAAGGCAAAAATCATATCGAATTTGGAAAAGATTAATTTCCAACAAAGCTTTATCGTTAACTTATTAAATCAATGTGCAATACAATAAAATTATTTATTATTTTTCTATTATCATTTGTGACAATATATTTCTGTTCTCAAATGTTTTCTCCATCAATCAAAATTTATCATTATTTTAAACAATTAACAAGACAGAGCGCGAAACAAAAATAAGCAAAAGAATCAAGAGAAATTATTTTTTTATTCAATACTGAACTTATAAATGTCAATTTCAAATCTAAGAAAACCTTGTACGTCCTTGTGCAGGTAGAACGCATCCTTATAAACCAAATGTTAAACGAGGGTAAATGATGCATTATGCGCATTATACGTGAAACGGAACGCATTCACAGACATCTGCAGTAATCCACAGGCAGTCTGCAGTAACGTGTAACTACCTGCAGTATTCTACTAGTTGCAATAAACAAGAGAACATGAAATAATTCCTCGTTGTATAATCATTTCTTGCTTGTCAAAAAATTGTGCATTCTTATTTTTAAATTTTTTTATCCATTCAAGTACTTTACCAAACATTTGTACGCGTTTATTTGTTATAATTATCTTTTAAATGTCAATTGGGTTTCTTAGGCAGTATGCTCTCTGCACAAAACTCTTATTACATGTTGCTTAACGTTAATATGTACTTATAGGGAAATGCAAACGCTTATATGTATTGTAGTCTCGAATGATTATACATTTACTGCAAATGGAATTTTGTAGATGCATCATTAAAAGATTATAACAAATTGGTGCTACGCTAAATATAGTATATTAATTGTGCATTTGTAATATGTGAATTTATACGTTTCAAATATAGACATTTTATTAGTTACACCATTTCGATATTAAAATATTGAAATTTTTTTTAATTTTCAATTATAAACGAAAAATCGCACTAATTAAATCTCACGAATGTAAAGACGATTATCCTAATATAATGATTTTAATATGCGCAACTGACATGAGGCATTATGCTTTAATGATCAAATTTGGAAAAAAAATTGCTCAAATTGTAGAGAAAAATAAAATGAGAAAAAAATAACTGGAAGAGCAAATTAAAAACATAAGAAAGATGTAGTCAGAGAATCTAAACTTTTATTTTCTTTTTCTTCTTTTGGCTGATAAATTTTCGATTTCAACAGAAATCAAAATACCAAAGCTTTTATTTTGAAATATAATTTGGAGTCTACGTTCACGTGGAGCTATCTGCATAAAGGGCTTGAAGCTAATTCATGGAAGCGAGTTTATGATTTAGATTTTTTTAGAAAACTATCCTATTTCGAGATCTGGCCTAGTCCTTAGCTTTGTCAATCTTTATCAAAATGCGAATTGACTGATTAGTCTAGGAATTTTGACTTGTAGCGCTGAGAGGCTGAGTATCATCACATTTTTTATTTTATTAAATAAATTGATATACAAAAATGTTAAACCATCTTAATATTATATTTCTCTGGTGTTATAATATTCAAGAATATATATAATTGTTTGCACGCACTTTATATAACACGTTCATTACTTTGTTTAAATAAAAGTAATAAATGCTTGATATTAATATTTAATAAAATCTTGTTGATATTGGTACATTGAAACTGTACAAAAAATTTTAAAGTATAAATAAGAGATGGACAGAATGTTTTACTACCATTTCAAATAACATATTTTTATTTAATTTATTCATTACAAGTTTTTATAATAGATACTATTTTTTACATGGCTAGTTTTATTCTGTTTTTTTCATAACCTATTTTTTCTTTTTGATAACTTTGACTTTATATATCATTCGATACAAAAATGTTTAATAATGAAATTTAATATCTTATCGTATATATATAATATTGTGAAATGTTATACAATAATCATATAATATTGAATAAAGTTAGATTTCACTAATAGATTCAAGATATAAAACTTCATTTCGAATATATCACTTGATATGTATTTCAATGAGAGATTCATGTAACAATCGTAAATAGAATCAAGATATCAATTCACTTTTTTTTAAATAAGTTAAAGAAATCAATAAAATAATACAATTGATTCAATGAATTCCTTTATATCTAGAAAAACTTTTTTCTACTAAGGAAGAGAGGATCCTTTCCCCTTTCTAGAAAGACCAACACATCGACCCAAAACTCGTAAACGCAAGATTGCCTGCCGTTTTACGATCCTTCTATCGCGTTTTCGGTATTATTTGAGAAAATGGAATCCTTTGCGGGCCCTGCTCAAGTGGTTTTGGGGAGAAACTATGCGCGTGAAAATACGGATAAAACTATCGCGCCGTGAGGGCGATGGTCCAGGAGGCGGAAAAGACATAAAGTGCAGCATCCACCAGTGGCGGTTCGAACATATAGCGAAGAGGGAGGGGGCGGAAGGAAGAGGGAGAAAAAAATCGAGGGCATCAAAGTGGAGGCGAATAAGAGCGGCTCTAAAATGCAAACCAGCTGGAAAATCGTAAAAGCGAAAATGTTACAAATGTAACAGCTCGTTCACCGCTCTCCATCCTTGCCTGATTCCCTCCACCTCCGTCCTCGTGGGCGACGATGGGCGTTGCGGGGTTGCAACCTGCGCACCGGCGAAAAAAAGTCAGATTACGGAGAGAAGTCGAGAGGGCGATAAGCACTGACGGTGATCAGACGAAGAGAGGAAAAAGGCAGGGAAACGAGATGCCCATGCATTCGTCAAGCGTTTTATGGTGTTCTACGAACTTGAGGATCGAGGAAAATGCCCGAGAAAGTGTAAAAGGACCAGTGAAGGATGATGCCATACACTTTGTCGCCATCCCGCTGGAGTATTTTCTACTTATTTTCTTTCCTTTTTTAAACGAGGATAGTGTTGAGATTGTCGAGGCTAGAGACTTCAGAGGCTGTTACGTCGAACTTATGTTATCTCCAAATGGGATAATAAATTCAAAAATTTTTAAAAGAAAATCTATATATTTAAAAATAATTAATAATTATCCTCAGATATTTTAATAAACTTTCTTTTCGTTCGTAAAAAATTAAAATACAGATGAATACGATTGTGAGTGTCTGAAAATGTTCAAGATTTTCCAAAAGTTAAGTATATCTTACAGTGAATTCGATTAAATGTACTCAGAATAATAAAGTATACTGAATATTCCATGGTTTAACCATGTTCATAATAAATATATATCTTTATGTCAATTTATGTACAATGGCTTTAATATGTGCGTCCAATCGAATTTGCTATTAGATAACAGGTACGTTAAAATATGATTGACACACAGAAAAAATGTTATGATTACCACAACCGAAAATGATGATAGTTTTCGCTCATCTTTTGGTTGTGATAATCACAAGATGTACATATCTTTACAGTCATATAATCGTTGAGATATACCAATCTTATGATTATCACAATCGTATTAGGTGTTCCGGTAGTGTGCTTCTGTAGTGAGACCTCAAAACTAACCGGAATATCTAATACTATTATAATATAATAAAAAAAAGTATTGAGTGACTTTTAGTCGTGGCAATCGTAGTCGTGTTTTCCGTGTAGACGATATTTATTTGGATTATATTTAAAACCATATATTCAAAACATTAAAATGTATAAGCTGCTGTATTTTAAGTGTATTAAAAAGAACATCATTTAGTGCATGATTAAATGCTTTACATAAGCCAATTAAATTAAAAGATAAAATTAAAAGACAAAAGACGGTCAAAAAGGAGCAAATAATAGATGTAATATAAATAATATATTATATATATTGCATCTATTAATATCTATTATAGGAGCCGAAATTCGTGTTAAGTCGATTCAAAATTGCTGTAATAGATAATCATTTCTCGGATAGCATACATATTGCATAAGATATCTAAAAGACACGTCTTTAAAACATCTTTTAGATATCTTATGCAACATACATGTTATCTGGATTTATCGTGATCGAAGAGAGGAGATTCACATTATGTAGAGAGTTTTGATTTATTGTACATTCTTTCATATATTTCATTGCGTATTATGATCATGTCGTTTTTAGGTTGGGACTGTTCAAAGTAGATTGTGTTGCAATCGAAAGGAGCATATAGAGGAAAGTTGCATCAGACTGTGATTTAGGATCAATTGCATCCGACGATCGGACGTGACTCGAAGCGGTGCAGTGTGAACGTCGTAAATTCATTAATAAATTACGCGAACCAATTATAATTCTGTCCAATTCCGCAACGGGCGTGGAGCTAATAAATCACGGTAACGCAAAAGCGAGACCGAAAAAAGAGAGGAAAAATCGACACGAAGAAAAGAATGAGAAGGCAAATTCATTGTGTCCTGACAAAACTGCCTAAGTGTGTTCCACATAAGAAAAGTTTTATTTTTCACCTCAGATATATCTGAAAAATACGTCAGACATAGATCCGATTAATTGCAATATTCCAAAAGATCAAAAAGACAAAAATTTGAAACCGTTTAGCGAGGAAACGGTTTTCAGAGAAATTAAATTCCTCAATAGATTTTATTCTATGTGTTTATTACTTTTCTTCTAATGATCAGGGTTGTTGCACATATTTCTCTCATCCTAAAATTCCATAACTTTTTCTAGACAAAATTTCATGATTTTCCTTGATGCTTACAATAATATTTTGAAATTTTTTATATTTTTGTCTTGATTTAAAAACCATGAAATATTTTGTCGAGGGAATTTATAAGATAAGTAATAATAATGTTAATAATAAAATTATTATTAATATTGTTGATATTGCTTGCAATTTAATTGTTAAGTTGGTAGTATACAAAAACTGCGTAGATGTCATGTACGTATATTAAACTTCATTAAAAAATCAAGAATTTTAATTTTCTAGAAGATTTTGCAAAATTTCTTAATTCTTTCTTTATTTCCCTGACAATTCCTTGATTTCCCTGATTTTCAATTTCGTGGCAACCCTTTTAATACCCAGCCTTATGAATACTTTGTAAAGATGTTAAAGTATATTATAAAAATCATTTAACAATATAATCTTTTTATACTTTGAGGAATATAAATTAACTCAGGACACACACACACACACACACACATACACACAAATACAAACGACCTATTGTGTGCAGAAAGGACTGGAAAATCATTGTGTACTAAGGACTAAAATTGGAATAAAAAATCATAATGACCAATTTAGAGATAAATTAATTAATAAATTACTGTTATTCGCACCGTCATGTAAATCTTTGTCGATCACCAATTGCTTATAATAAAGCGTATAGTTAACGAGCCGTTTACGTTAAAATACTTGGTATTATGGAATAATGATTTCTTCTACAAAAAACAGCGATAAAAGTGAAGATGAGCGCCTACGAGCCACCGTATCCCCAAACAGTCTGTCAATCACACGGCCAGCGTACAATATCGGGCATTCGATAATAAAAACGAATATAATTTCCATATAATTGCGCCCGCGCCGGCCGTGCCAATCTCGTTCCGTGAGTGAATCGAGCCGCAAGAAGGAGAAGCGTGACGAGGGAGCGTGTCCCGGCGATCGACAACGGGCAGAATTACGGCCGTCCGTCGTATGAATGGAGGTGAGCTGGTCTCTCGCACGCCGGGGGAGGTGGTTACGCATCCGGTAGCCGCTCCATTCCAGTCGCTTAAAGCGTCGAGGAGCTTTTTAAAGACGCGACCTGTGCGTCGGACGGTACCGGGGACGGGTCTCGTTCACCCCCTTCTTAGCCGGCGAGCGAGAGCGCTTACTTTTTGCTCGAAATCAATTTGTAGAGCACAGTCGATTAATTCCGTAGCCCGGCCAGGTGGCTGACTCTCCGCCGAGAGAGAAAGAGAGAAAGAGAGCGAGAGAAGAGAATAACCAGACAGAGAAAAAGGGACAGAGCGAACCCCGCTATAAACACGACTATGCAGTGTTCACTGTGCACATATATCGGACAGGACGCGATCCCGTAAGGTCATCAGGGTTCGCGTAACTGGCCAATGAGTGCACCGGTGTGGTCTTACCTTCGGAACAGCAAATTTCACTTTCCAGATCGGGTCCCCTGTTTGTAGAAGTCGGCAAGGTCGAAATAATTAAATAACATCCGCGAAGGACTAGATGAGTCATATCTCGCCCAAAATACATGAATCTCTACATACATGCATTTTTCTTGAGTGTCTGAAGACTAAAACATGCGTTCCTAAAGAAAATAAAGAGTTGCAATCAATCAGACATCTCCAATGGCATTCTCCTCTCCTTCCGCAAGCTCGTATAGCGCACCGCTATATTGTTCGCGTTGTTGCGTAGGATCGCACAGATCGCGGGAGTACTCGGTACCGGCGATTCTCGATCGCGGAATCGTGACTATTTGGCTGCGTTGAAATTACCATCTCAGACACGCGGAAAAAATTTGCCTATTTCAACTTCTCTCTGCTGGATTACCGGAAGCTGCTTCTTCGATTTTTGGTATATGTATTTGTGCTGTGAGAACAAGCAGTAAAACCTTGCAGAATTGCGGCCATAATTTTAACGTCGTTTCTGTCTGATCTTGGCAACTTCCAGAGGCTACCTCCTTCGGTTAGAAGAATAGCAATGACGACATAGAGAATTAATAACTGATTATACAATGATGTAACCTATATTAAACAAAGAATGTTTAGGACCGTTCATGTAAATACACACTAATAAGAAATAAAAGCCTTTATCGGTCAAGTTGGATCTTAAGTGCTTAAATAATTTATACTACCTATGTAGTCATTTAAATTATGCCGATAATAAAGGCAATAAAAAAATTAAATAACTTATTTTAAGTCAATAAAAGAATTGTGCTCAAGAATTTTACATTTTACATTTCGAGTAAGCTATAAAATTTTTATGTTTTTAGTAATGCTTTAACATGACACATATATTCTTAAAATAAACGTGACATTTATATATATTACCATCAGCCTGATTTTATTCACTCCTGGATGTCGGCCACTTCCAATCTTTTCCATCATCCATGGTCTTCGGAAGGAAGGAAATTGTCATTAAAACACCACGCTCGTCATGCGTGTTGATGAGTGTACATATATCCACTGATATATGGGATCTACAGTTTAACGCCAGATACGAACGGCGCTGATGATTATACATCTCTTAACCACCAAATGAAGTCATTTTCGGCTCCTTAAGGGGATCCTAAAGCAAAGCTCGAAACCAGAGGTCGCGCCGCGCGCCGCACGTCGACGTGTCTTTTTATACTACCACAGCAATATCTCACGCAATCTATGATACACGCAGTTACACGTACGTGTCAATTTTTATATAAGAAATTCGTCGCGATAAAGCGTCTAAATCTAATTCTAAGAACTCGACGTTGTTTATTCGTGTAAACTACGTGTTTGGATATCATTATTTCGTACGTATAAGTTCGAAAGCTTTCGTATCAAACAAATGTTGTCACGACTTGACAGCTGAGACGCCATGTTACACTAAGAAATGGTAAAAAATATATCAATTTTGAAATTTTTCATCTTTCTGGGCATATACTCCACTTTCCAGATACGTATTAATGCGTATACTTTAATCCTGGAAAAGGATTTTCAAATCGGTGAAAGAGAAAAAAAGTATTTCTTATACAAAAATTATACGTGCTTACGTGGTAAAACAGACATCTTTAGGATCCCTTTAAACGCGAAAAATCACGTACGTGGGGTACAGGTAGGATTGAACCCGGATCTACAGTAGATCGCGAATCAATCGCACCGAGCGGCAAGCCACTCGACGTTTCTTTATGACATTTATATAAATATCATAAAAAGAATTAGGTATATTAATGTTGTAAATAGAATTTTTGATAAAAAATATAATCCCAACATTCTCTAAATAAAATTAAAATAAAGTATAAAATATATATGTATTGCTTCAACAATATTTTTCCAACTTTTACACTATTCATTACTCTTTTCTTCAATTTATTGCACACTATTTCTGTGTGCCTGTTAAGTCTCGACACTGCCCTTCACGACTAAACGAGGTACGCTGAGAAACCGAGGAGATAGCCCGAGAAAACGAGAAGAGAATGATGTAGCAAAGACGAGTGCAGTCAGAAGTGCATTTTTCACTCGCTTACGGAGCCGCTACGCGCAGCGGTACGGAGGAAATTGCGAAAAGCCTCGGTAGTTTCGCTGGGCGGATTGGCGCGCTAAACAAACAGTAGTTGCGCGGCCGAGCAATCACGCGCGGGTTAGCACAGAATCGTTTCTACCGTGAGGGCAAGAGAGGGAAGAGGGATGATCGTTGAGGCACGCTATGGCGAGGCTGCCGATGCAAGGTGAAAATTGCCGGTTTGCTGCCGCAGCTCCTGCCAAGCCAACTATGGCGAAGCCTATTGAGGGGCGAACGCGAGATGGGCCCTCGGTTGTGGTAGTCGAAGAGCAAAGGCCGGCAGCAACCTTCGGTTTTATCGACTCAAATTGGCCGGAAAGTCGATTCGGTCGCGCACGTGTGCGCGTTGCTTCTCCCGTTTGCGCCCTCGTGTCTCGCATCTTTTTCCTCCCTTTTTCCGCCCGCGCTTCTTCTCATCACCACTCTGCGAAGAGATGATCTCTTTCTCTCCTCTCTCCGACCGAGCGTACTCCACTAACGCGAGATGGTTTGTTTGCACAACGCGGCGTATAAGGATTTCCAGGTCGTCGAAACGAATTGAGCAAGACCGTGGTATAAGTGTGTTCGAGAATTACTCTAAAATGAATATTGATTTATCAGTAGAATTCATCAAACTGAATAAATAATCCTTTTTTGATCTTTTTCCTAACGTATTATTAATATTGTCTGACTTAATTGTAGAATTTTATTTTTTACATTACTTTTACTTTAGCTTTGTAGCTCTCTCTGTTTCAGTATTATTTTTTACCTTAGCACTGTAACTATTTCAAGAAATCATGCGTTATCGTTTATCATGTGTTATCGTTTTACCATGTTCCTTATAGATATCCTATGCATCACATTGCTATGTTATTAACTCATAATTTTGGCCAAGAATATTGATACTCGGTACGAGAAATCGTGATTTAATATACCGATTAAAGGATTAAGCACGCGCGTTACAGCGCACACCAACTCGTAGATAGCCTACGATCTTTCTGTTCGCTAATCGATATTAGGCGCAAAATCGCGCATTAAAAGGAGCGGAACGGAAGTGAGCAGGAGTTGCATAGTGCCCCAGGGAACGATTTATACCAGGACATAAAAGTTCGCGGCTGATGCTCGAGTTCCCATTAAATCGATGCCTCCACGGCTATGAACATTAATTAAAAGAATAAAAATCGTACGACGCTCTCCATTTTTTGGATTAATATCGAGCAAGTGAGGTAGTTTGCACATTGTAAAATGCAATGAAAGGTAAGGAAGGAAGATAGAGAGAGAGAGAGAGAGAGAGAGAGAGAGAGAGAGAGAGAGGTGAATCGTGGCATTCCGGTGCAGCCTACGATCGCGTATTATTTATATGCGTACACGCGTGCACACGTATGCGCACGAGCTATAAGCAATAATCGTTGTCTCGCGTCTCGGGCGAGATATTTATTATTGCCGGAGGTGATACAAAAGCGGTAGAGGATACGAGTTTAAGATAATACATCCGGGAAGTAACGAAAACAATGATTTTGTATAGCCTCTGTATTTGAAAAAATTGCATGAGAGAGAGATTAAAAAATTATTTATTTGTATTTATATTAAATAATAAATAGCGGATAATTAATTCATAAGACTAGATCTATAATGGAGAATCCTTATCTACTTATGAATACGTTAAAAACAGTATAACTCATATACATTTTTCGCCGATCATCCTCATTTATGTACATAATTAATTTTAATTTTGTATGTTTGATAAGTAACAAGGTCGCGTTTACAAAATTTGCACCCAGGCTTCTTCGAGCGCGCTAATTTATTTCCCTTCCGTCCAAATAAATACAACTCTTTTGCACGCCTCTTATTAGATTCACAAATTCATCAACCAGATACTATATTATGGCTGGTTTAATGCTTTGGGTCTTAACCCTAAAATCTTAAAATTCAGCCAATAGGACTGCCAATCCTAACCGAAATCTGTATTTTATTGGATGAATTTTTATAACATTTTAAGGTTAAGACCAAAGCATAAACCAGGCATTAACGTTTTTAGCCCGAGCAGGTTTGCATCTCCGACTGGATTGGATTAATGATGTCACATGCTCTTATATTATTAGTCGACGTTACATGCTGTACCAATAACAGAGCATACAATATCATTAATCCAACCTAGGTCGGCGCAAACTTGGACTGAAAATGCTATATTAATAGTATCTTGTCGGTGATAAATATCATGTTAATTATGGCGTTAAAAAAACAGCAGCCAAGTATATATATTATTAATGAATTTACTGTTAACATATTTACCGTTTTTCCTCTTTACATTTTAATATGTGAGCCGTACACAATTTATTAAATTTTTTATAGTTTCAGAAGATTCAGCTTCGCAACTAGAATTTCTCGCTCTCCATTATAGCTTTAAGAAGACATTCGTTATCGCAGCTGCATAATTCGTTATGAGCGAACATGAGGGAACAATGCGTGTAGATTCGCACGTGATTCGAAGCCGCAATGGCGCGGCTACGTGTGCCCGTCGATGATATATGTAATTATATTATAGATAATATTGACGCGCTGTTGTTGAGAGATTTATCGAGCATTGTGCGCGCGCCGCGTGTACGTCTCGATAAAAAGCTTTTTGGAGCACAGACCACGTAATTGTAGCTTATAAGAGCGACTATTTACGTGCACGCGAGCACATGCAATAAGCAATAATCGCGAGTGCACGTCGACCGAGATATTTATTGTTGCCCGCGGGGACGAGCGCGCGAAAGATGCGTGCAGAATAATATCCATAGGAATTAAATACAGATTAAGAGCAATAAAGCGGAAATCTCGGGGCATACTTTACAGATCGTCGGTTCTTACTCGCTCCCGGAAGAAGATTATTTGTTAAAGTGAAAAATGCAGAGTAGATACAAGTATTGATCTAGGCCATGAAGATTTTGCATTCGTAATATATATTCGTGATCCTGCAATTACTTCAACGTCGCGTGGCGGACGGTCGTGTTGACCGAGAATCACTTGATGGAATCGCCAAAGGTGTTGCGGCAGCCTTCTCCTTTTCACCACTGGCAAGGAAATAAGAATAGAGAAACTGAAAGGCGAGCGACGATCGAGTTGTTAGTTGAAGGAGCAATCGATTAGAGTTACGAGCTCTTAACGAGCATCTGGTCGCATCACGACAAGATGCGCGAGAAATCGTAATAATCGCCGGGACGGCGCGCGCAATTACGACACTCTTTTTACGTGGCAGTAGTGTGCCGCGTATAGAGATGCTCTGATGCTGACGATTAACCTTGAACTATAATTCTTTATGATCCTCATTTATGATCACCGGTTTGCCCCTAATCGTTACTAAGTATCGGCTCACCGCTTCGTTTGCGTGACGTTTTTACGGCTAAGTGCGTTTTTACGTGACTAATCGAATGTTGTTGATCTCGAGACGCAAAGTGGCAAAACTCCATCTCCCTCCTTCCTTCGTCGTAATTTTGCGCAATGATTGTATATGCCTAATGACGTATGTACGATCATCTCCGACGATCATTAGAACCTCGCGGCGCGGAAATTGTTTGTCGTTGAAAAGTACACGAGCGCCCGCGAACTCGTATGTGCAATTCTATTTAAAGATATACTACATGTATTTTTTAATACATTTCCAACTTCAGTTACTTTTTGCAGGGACTTTATACCTCTAATAAATTCTTAACGTAACTGTATTCAATATGGTCTATCTAAACATTGCAATTGTCGCCGAATCTAACATTTAAAACTAGTATAGTCAGATTCTCAAAATAAGAAAGATTTTTGAACATTAATTGAAACATTTTCAACATTTATATGCAGTGAAATAAACTATCCATGTAACTACGTATAAACAAGTAGGCCATATTGGGTACAATCACCTTATATTGCTTTTGCAGAAGACTCTGCTGTATCAGCAAAGCAGAGATATCCGAAGAAGAGATATATACCTATATATCTGACAATTATGAATAATTAAGAGAAATTTCACGGTGCATGCATTTGTGGAAACGAGAAAGCGCTCTCGAAGAACGAAAGCCATAGAGGGGAATATTATTGGAAAAATGTCCTGCCTCCGCATCGCATCGCAAGGATCGTTCACGCACACACGCCTACGCACGCACGTGCCTCGCGGGAGCCCGGCGCGGCGGGGAAGCGCAACGGCAACGGCAACGGGGGAGGGTGGCAAGAATAACACGACCAAGTCCGCAAGGACAGCGATCGAGTCCTGCCGCACGTAGTACATTACGTATTGTGTGCTTACAGTTTATAGGATGATGCGCGGCTGTGCAACGATCTCATTCGACCCGTCTCCCTCCCCTCTCTCATCCTGGCCTCCCCCTGCAGTTAACTCAAATTGCATTATGGCAGGGCTGGTTGCGTTCTGGATACCGATTGGGGTAGATGTGCATCTCGTGGAGGGTTAGATACGCAGGGCAGATATACGCACTCTGTGTTGTGTGCACTCCACAAACACGAGGCGTACGTTGCTGCGTCTTATGTGCGTATGCGCGTGTACGTGTGTCACGCACGCTGACCCAGCGGTGGATCGGGACTATTTGTTTAATAGGGATTATTGTGTCGGTCGACGGGGATGAGAGATAGAGATGCGAATTGAAATCAAATGACACGTGACACCCCTCACCAATGACGACCTCTTTGTGCCGTGATGCACGGCGATACGTTGGCTTGTACACATATAAACGTTATTGACCTTGTTACCGTTGCTCAGAGCGCATCCGCGTAATTCGATAGCGCGGTTAAATCGCACCGAACGCACTCGTGCGTTTCTTGCGGATCCAGGAGTAAACGCCGTTTAATTAATTGTACTGCTTGCATCGAGAGATCGACCGTGATACGATGACGAAATAAATACAGTGTAATATAAGATACATCGATTAAATTACATAAATTCTGAAAATATAAAAATTCAATTCGAGAGCGCATCGCGATATACGACCGGTTTTCGCAGTGAAATTAAATTACGTTAAAATTTAACGTCCGGATCGTGGAGATAGTCTTACAAATTACAAGCGGGACAAGTGTGCTCATAAGGCGCGGCCAACTTTACGATTATTTCGAATCGGCTCCTTAACTCACTACCTCTCTACACATATGGTCAAGAAAACGAGTGCGTTTTACCGAACTGGATTTATAGCAGGCTTCTCACATTCGCGGATCCGTTATGTTGTAATTGGCCGGCCGTACAATTACCGGAACGGGCGCGATTACTTCGCTCCTTCGGTTTAGTGACGTTAAATACAGGTGAGGGGTGTTGTAACGTTACGGAATTGCTGGTGCGTGCGTCGTTACAAGCTCACAATTATCTACCGTCGCTCGGACCGGCGCGGCGCAGCGGCGTCCGTCGTCGATTTTTCAGCGCGTTAAATTGCTTCATTATGTAATAGAAAAGGTCGTGCGAAAAGCCGATCGCACAATATGCGGGAGGGAACTATTCTTGAGCTCAAGAGAGCAAATTTCCGTCTTGGTTGCTGCAACATTGTTCCTTTAAATTAACCATTCCGCTACCGAGACGGATAACGAGATTGCTTTAGCCTATCTTCATTGTTGCTCGTATACATCTTCGAAAACATCATTAATTCAACTTCGATATAAAGCTGACGTGACGCAGCTATTTTAGTATCTCACAAGTTGATGACATTTTTCTGCGATTCTTATAAATATTTGCATTATGTGTCGAAACTACATAGCTTGTCTGTTTGTATTTTCGGCAACAGAATTCCAAAGTAGAAAGAAAAATAAGAATCTTTTTAATGAGAACGAGATTGAACAATAAAGCTGATGTAAAGCTATCTTCGCGTTGCAACAACATTAGGGGCTAATTTAGACGAGAATCATTTAATAGATTAATTAGGAGAGACCAAGGCGTGCACCATGAACCGAGACGAGAGATAATCCAATAAATTATTCGGCAACATTTCGTCATAATTATATCAGTTTATTTTGGACGAGAGACGATAAAAACATCGATTTTTCTTTTTCTCAGTAGTTGCGCGATTTCAGGTTTTTATCTCATAATTTATCGATGAGAAACCATTGCGCTTTATCTAATTAGCGGCGATGAAGATGGCATATAGGCTTGACAAAAAATCGAATAAGCCAAACGACTGTTTAAAACGTACTAATAAACGCCGCTAATAAGGAGATTAATAAATTATTTGATATAGCAGACATATCGACTATAATATTAAGCTCTTGTATGTTCCATAATTCGAAAATAAAATTATGTTATACAAACTTAGAGAAACGATAAATCTTATTAACGATTATAACCCAAGGTAAGTTTTGCTAACGGTTATAACCCAATACAAACAAAAATTGTTAGAATGCGCAATAAGGCAGAAATGTATATCTTTTATCGTCGCTCGTAAAGGCAAGATCGAATGAAATGGTCCCGAAGTAACAAGGCATTCCTGGCGAAAGAAACGGTAGCAAAAATGTAGATATTTCCTAAAGCGCGATCACGATGCGGCATTCGCCGTTCGATCGTACGGAGGCGAGAATCCGTCTTTCGAGAGGCAGCAACTGCTATTTCTCCGCTAGGAAGCTACGAGCCAAAGAGGAAGAGCAGCAGAGCGGGACGAAGAAGGAGCGAGAGACAGAGGAAGAAAGAGAAGGTTGGTGGCGAGCAAATGGAAGTCGGTGAATCACGAAACAAGCGGTATGTAAATCCGCGTAACGGGGCCGTTTATTCGTCCCATAAAAAGGCCAATAAAATCTTCTTTCGCAGTGGAAGATATACTCCCGGGCCCTCCTCTATGCCCACCCCGCGCTTCCGTTCGCCACCCCTCGGCTCCTTCTTACCCCCGGAAAAATGACAGAGAATAAATCGCCGTTGGGATAAAGAATGCGAGATGTAGCCAGGGATGGAAAAGGGAGAGGACGCCGTTCGCTATCCGTTTTCCAAGTTATTCGCCCTCCAGACGACGGATTTTCAGAAGCCGAGAGAAATCGTTCTACATATTGCCCGGAATTGATCTCGCGTTTTCCTCGCCCACGCACGAACGTGATTCTTTTTTCGTTGGGGTAGCGAGCTACGCGATACACCTCATTCGCCATTCCGTGTCAGTGAAAGAGGATGACGAATGAGTCGGGCGATTGTGGAAATTTCCGTGAAAAGTGGGAAAATGGATGTAAATGGGCGCTTCTTTAATTAGGCTTGCGCATCTCTCAACTGGTGATTTATCGCGACTACTCATCGAGATTTATGTGCCGAGATATATTTAGAAGCGACCGCGGCTCGAATTAGCTTTCAGTTTTTAGCCTAAACATAGAGCGTTATCAGAAATAGTAAAAAACAGAATTACAACTAGTTATAACCAGTAATTATAAAAGTAGATCAGTTCTATAAATCACACAGTAAAAAACATATTTGTATTTATGTTAAACTCAATCCTTGTTAAAATTTTTGTGTTCAATTTTTGACACATATCCGAATATTGATTTAATATAATGTGATTGTGCTATTTAAACATTTTGTATTAAAATAATATTCAACATTTCTGAGTCTTAAAATAATACAATTTATGAATAAGTAAACAATTAATATAAAAATAATATATTTTAAAATGTAAATATCTATGATAAAATGAATAAAATATTTTGATTTATAATATACTATAATGTTAATTGTACCGAAGAAATTGTTTATAAATTATGTTAAAATGTTACATTTTTTTGTGTTAATTTTTACATTGTTACTTAACATTGTTACTCTAACGTATTCATCTTGTGTTAAATTAATTTAGTAAAAAATTTAGATGGATTGTTTGAAACATGTGAAATATGTCAAATTTTACACAAATTTTCCAATTACATATAAAAGTTTAAGAATTAAAACTCCACAATCAAATTATGGTACTCCAATTAGTTATGGGAACAAATTATGTGTAACTTTATGTAAATATTTGTATTGTTACTTTTATAAAAATTTTTTAATTAATTATTTAATTTTTTCAAATCTCTCTCGTGAGCTTCTATGCGTATTTTTCATGTAGGTCACTCAGTTCGCTATATGTATAACAATTTGCAACAATCCTCAGGGATATACAGTAGCGATTTTCCCGCGATAAATGGACGTGAAAGGCGGCGTAAAAGGACGAGTGGATAATCCAGCGGGTACCGCGTTTACACTGTAAACAACGTCTTGGTGTTGGAAAAATATTATTGTAACGGGGGTTGGCGGTTCCTCGTCTGAATCCTCGTGAAAGCGATACAGCAGTTTATATCCAAGCCAGGTGCCAACTTTCGGAGATAATGCTCAAGGCAATGAAGAAAGAAAATATAACGGGTAGCAGACAGCAGCGCGCGACTACCAACTATATAACCGACAACGTAATTACTACAAGTTGCTACATCAACGTATTTGTGTGATGCAGTAAAACCATTTTGCTGTTACATAACGTTGAAACCAACGCGGTGATTAAAAGCACGTGTAATAATTTATAAACCGCGCAATTAACTATCTTTATTATCTTTCCTTAACTCGCTTCTATACCAAATGAGATTCGAGCGAATGATTCATCATTCAAGGAGCGAGAATATAATTAGCGTTCCTATTTTGTCTTCGTTTACTTCGAACGAGAGAAAATCGATTTCGATGGCAGAGCAAGAACCAGCACGTGCTGTCGTTAACTTGAAGCAGATTCTCTCCAGATTTTTCTAAAATATAAATCCATTTTTCATTGGTAAAAGGTATGTTTTCTGGCGCTTTTTCTTGCATTTTCTCTGACCTTCAGAGTGCTTCACTTCGCTTTCACAATTTTATCGTCTTTTTTGTCTCTTAAATTATTATCTTAAAAATTATTATGGGAGTATTTCTTGATACACAATTATTTTAACGTAAAGGAGGCACGTCCGTGTCTCGCGCCATAGCTTAGCGCCGAGACACTACCAATGTCTACAGATAATTATTTAATATGTACAATATTGTACAATTTTAAGTCTAGGATACAAATTTTCTGAAAAATTCCGACAACATACAACATGAGTCAGAAAGACCAACTGTAATTTTGATAGAGTGCAACTTCGGTTCAGATTATAATATTTTTAGATTATCTTTTTTTATTTCGAAATTCGAAGATTTAGAAATGTATCTGCATGGACTATAATGCAGGTATATTTCTAAAAAAATCTTATATTATTAAGTCATAACAAAACTCTCCTTTTTCTTTTCTTCGCATACGGAGCAAGCAAAATTTCAGTTGGAAGATCTATGGTGTGTTCTAAGATTAATTAATGAGTGCATTCAGTACCGCTCTCTGAACGTTCAGTGAGCTTCTGCATCTATTATAATTGGTATATTCTGATTGGCATATTCTGTTAGATCCAAAAATATAGGCAAAACAGGTGTAAGAGCTCACTGAGCGTTTAATGAGCGGTTATAGTAGTGAACGCATCCAATTATTTTATACATGAAAAAAGAACAATTAACATAGACATTTAATTTTCCACTTATAAGAAAAAATATAACAACTAGAAGAAATAATACAATATCCATATTTTGGCATAAATGATGCCGCTATTGACCTATATTACTATCAGAACTTAATCGAAATATATTCCGATAACGCGCGTGAAAAATAGGTACGGACTTACATGCGGTGCAATTAATATAAATCTTATGACCGCTGAGGCGTGCGACAAATCCTCGCCATTAATTTCTTAGGCGTATTATCGTCAGATAATATTGCGAGCTCGGAGCGAGATACGAAAACTACTCCTCGGCCGGGTGTTCGGGTACGGAGGATGCTGCAAGCGTGCGGAGAAGTTGGAAGTTGTCCTGCTCTCTCGCTCTTTCTCGAAGTTACCCTTCTCACTCCTTATCGAGAAACTGCTCGGGGCGTGCTAACGAAACCATCGTAAGCAGGCACTTCGACAAATTCATAAAGTACAGTTCATAAAACGTGTACTTAAGGCGCGACGGGGAGCGAACGGGGGAGACGCGGAGCTCATAACTCCGGCGTGTTAAGTTGAGCGGATAAAACGATGGCGCGTGCAGCGCGCGAATTTTCTCAACGGCGTTCTCGAACATCGAGACGTGGGCGTGGTCGGGTGCAATCATCGATATATTTTTGTCAAAGTGAAAGAGAGAAAATTTTCGATCTTCGGCTCGTTATTAAGATTAAGTGGACTCTGGAGAATCCGTTCTCGGAACTAACACTGATTAAAATTAAGCTCCGGATTCGTCCTCTCCTCGAATAATCGCGACAAAGTGTTATGTACGATCGCCTTTCCGAGCATCGCCCATAGAAAACGAGTAACACCACCGCGAGCAAGATCGTTCGTGCAGTTTTCTGTTTCAACGTGCGGTAATAATCGCAATAATTTCTATCTTTAACCGCGGTATTCTCCTCCCCCTCCGATACTCCGTGTTGGATGCCCCGAAGAGCCTGAACAACAGACACATTTATTGTTAGACAACAAAGGCGTGATTCATTAATCGCGCGTATAGCAAACGGCACGCGAACATAATGACAGACAATGGGGCGCATGCAACTCGCACGTATATACGCCTCGTCGGAGGAGTCGATTGCGCGCTGTAAAATTCGTGGTTGCATCTCCGCGTAACAGGATCTGCGACGATGAATGCGACGCATGCACGAGACGCAGCGTTCATTTCTGGGAACTTCGAGTAACAAAGTAACAATAATCGTCCATAGGAAATTGTCTCTTTCTCTCTCTCTCTCTCTCTCTCTCTCTCTCTCGCTCTCGCTCTTCTTGTGGAGAAACGATATTAATTACCATTCGCCTTTCTCACAGTCGGAAGAGGCCCTGGCAATATTCGTCACCGGCGTGCAGTGGGGCCCCGGGGGCCCAAAAACATTTATACGGCACTCTCGCCACCAGGGCGTAAGCGAGAGAGATCGAGAATGTGTTAAAACGCATTCTAATGCGTGAATGCATGCGTGCTGGCCCGCGTGAGCGTGTGCACGATGCTTTAACAAGGGTCTGACAGGCTCGTTGCCGTTGTTATTTATCGGTTATGTCGGCGCATCTCCCATCTCGACGAGAGGAGCCTCCACTATCCTCTCCTCCTGCACTCCCCGTTTTCTCCGTCTTTCTCCCCTGCGTTCTGCAGTCTGCACCCCGATTCGCTCTTTCTTTCCATCTCTTCGTCTGCTGCGCTCACCCCTCGCGCAGACTCGCGCGTGTAAAAGTCGTACGCTCGTGTGCGCTGTGCATACCGCAACAGCGTAGTCGAGCGAGCTTCTACGCAAGGATCGGCTCCGTCGATGGTGGTTAACACGGGATGAGCAATGAGTACATAATTGGACCTACCGTAAAGATTTTACGCCACGAATATCTGTATTTGCACGAGGGTAAATTGAAGTCGTTGCCATCACGAGAGACTTCATCAGATGTTGATAAGAGTCTTTTTTTATGAAAAGATTTATTACGTATTGTGCTCGGTATTGTGTTTGGTAAATGCATCGCATTGCATCGTATTTATAGTATATAGTGTATAATTATATGTCTTCCCATAAGTTTTTTTCTTAAAAGAAGATTAATTTTATAATTCTTACATTGTAATTATGATCAAGAAGCTTTATCTTTCGTTTTTAAAATATTTAATGAGATGACAATCATTGATAAAAATAGTTTTCATAAAATTATCTTAAGATCGAGACGATCACTTTTCAGATATAATGCACTGAAAAAAATTATGTTATATATATATATATATATATATATATTTACAGTATTATTTTAATTGAAAATAATTTTGTTAATTCAAAATAACACTATTAATAAAACAAATAAAATTTTATTAAGGCAAGAGCATGATGTTTATTTTATTAATAATAATATTATTGAATATAACAAAATTATTTTTAATAAAAATAATACTGTTAATTATCATTTTTTTCAGTGTATATTTTGTATATTCGAGAAATGAATATACACGTTCCCTGCGTTGTTACGCCATTGGCAACTATACGTAGCTTATGGAGACAACGATGGTGGACGAAGCGCTTTTCTGCGGTGTAGATCGTTGTACTTCACGTTAGAGCGCGGATAGAGAAGGGTGGTTGGGGAGAAATGGGGACGAACTGTTAGTAACAAGCTCGTGTTAAAAACATAACCACTTACTTGAATGGGGTTAGAGTTTATTTATCGCGTGCTTCCCTCCCTCGCGCCCCATCCTCGGGGATAATTCGTCCGACGTATAGCTGCATGTCCGGGGAAGCTTAGATTATCTTTGGTAAAGCCGCCGCAACGATCGTCAAAACGTTCTCTCCGCCCACTGAGTGATTTCGGCACTTAGTACTAGCAACGATATTGGAGAATGACGGAATTATGACTTCCAGTTGGTCCCTCGGACGGCATCACGCTAATTTCGAAACTACTCGGTCGTAGATATGCCTGGTTTATTTTAGGAAGTTATTTCAGAGTAATAGTTATCAGATGATCTCTGTATAATCTATTATAAAATAATTAATATGATATTTTTTATGATCCTCTAGATCGAAAATTCACAATCAGAGGAAGAAAGAGAAGAAACAGCAGAGAGAGAAAAAATAATTATATCTCCCATGTCTTTTAATTTTGAAATAATTAAAGAATTAATTGTTCGGAATAGAAATAAAGATTCATTCTTTATTTAAAAAATTTTGCTAATGATGATTCTTAATTTCTACTTATAACAAAAAAACTTAATAAAAAGTATTGCTTTAACTTATTCATCTTTTTTTTAACTTTTCAGAGCTTTGGAATACAACTGTAATAAATTCATGTAGAAAGATATAATATTTCTTGCAAATAAAGTTTAACTTTCTACACAATTCGGCAACAATCGTTGTCGAATCACAGCTGCGTAAAAGGATGAAAAAAAAGCGGTTAACGTTGGCTGGACGGATTTATCAGGGTGTATCCCGCGAGAGATGTCTCGACAGCACGTTGACCGAGCACTCCCGCGGGAATGCGGCCGCTCATACATGCGAATTGGGAAAATTTTCACGCTGGAAGCGCGGATTGTAACAACAGCAATCACCGACCGTGGCTGTGGGAGGAGGAGGCTCGTTACGGTTTTAATCGTTTCATCAACTTGTTGTTATCGCGCCGAATGGCCGGCCATTTTACGGACGATCGGCCGGCGGTGGAGAGCAACTTGTTTTGTCCCCCGTGCGTTTTCAGGCCGATTCGCTTGTGGAATATGCTCGGCGATATTCCACGAGGGAAAGTTGAACGGAACAGCGAAGAAGCTACGAAGAATCGTAGTAATTGTAGCAAAAATTTTTTTTACGATCAGAAGTTCAATATTTTTACGTAGAAATTGTAGTTAACCCAGTAAACACTAAGTTACATGTAACGTATCTGTTAATTAGTTGTAATTTACCACTCTTAACAATATAACTGTAATATAACATTACGTGTATTACATTACAGTTTTATTATTGAATAGAAATTAAATTACAATTAACAAATATGTTATATATAATTTTGTGTTTGCTGCAGTGAAATGTATTAAGTGCTTTTCTGAAAGAATTTCTGATAAAAGTGATTTCGAAATTACGTGGGTAGTTTAAATATAAATGAGACATTTTTTTGTGAATACAAATTAATATTGGTAGACGTACTTATACTGAGTATGAGTGTCTGTTTACGCTATGCAGTTGTAAAAATTTTAATGCTTTTAATATTTTTGTTTGCAAAAATACTTGAACATATGAAACTCGATATTAATGAACACATTATTGTACAACGATATTCGATATTATTTATTTGGACATTGCAACAATGACTACAGAAACAACTGCGGCGAGTCTACAACTACTTAGGCCGAGAACAGATACCTCTATCTATCACTTAATGTAAGTACATTTACCAACATTGATTTGTATTCATATAAATTATATTTTTTTCACATACGTAATTAATGTAAGTTAATAGCAGTTTTATGAGGTAACATATTTTTCTAGATCTTATCTTGTCTACAATAATCTAAAATGTTTCAAAATTTGAACAGAAAAAATTTGGAGAATGCCAGCTCAAGAAAATAGATCTAGGATTAAGAATCCGTTATTCGGTCCCGTGCGTATAGATCGCTCAATAATCGTGGTTAATGGATCTGCGATGCATCGTTAATACGAGCCTATATAGTCCTAGGAACTTAACGAGGTCATAAATCGCGCGGGGCGTCCTTTTTTCCGGGAAAGATCGTGAATCTGCGCGCGGAGCTGGCCAACCGAGGTCGACATTCGATCTGTTTTCGAATTAGACGGGGAGGTAGTCGCTCGTAAAGATGGTGGTACGCGCGCGAGCACAACCGAGGTAGATCCTATCTCGTAAAATTATGTCTTTATTAGGCGGAATCTCTGTCCGATGACCATAACGGTTTCCCGAGTTGCGGGGTTACACCGCAGGTGTCTCTCGGTGGAACGAAAGCGAGAGGGATACCAGGATATTCAGAAAAAGATGGCAGAGCACGGATGGAAAATTCACGATCGTGGATCTTGATGATCAACTGAATCTTTTTATTAATTTAGATTCGTTGCTTTACAATATTGCTATCAGTCGAGAAGGAAAGATATGACACTTGGGTCTATTTCTATCAAAATATATTAACTTTAATTTCGGTTTGACTTACTTTTTATTTCCTATTTATAAAAATTTGAAAAAAAATAAAAAGTAAATTAAGCTGAGACTAAAATTAATTAACATTGATAGAAATGAATATTAGCTTCTTTGTATTTTTAATTTAATTAATATATATAGCTCAATATAAAAATCTACTAAATAATATTTATATAATATTAATTGTTGTGTCCTCGGAGCTCTGCTATTTCAGGCCCTCCTGGTGTGAAGGCAGCTGAAGAAATCGATATTGGAAAGAAGAAGATCAATTTCTACCAACCAACTGACCTTCCGAACCATTCCAAACAGAGATAAACGAGTTTTGTTCAGGCTATCGTCGCGCGCAAACGAATTACGTTTAGTCCCATTACATTTATTATTTTATTCTCTCTATTAACAAAGTTGATGTTCTTTACTCTGCGTGAATTATTTACGGGAGTGTGGGTTAGTGAAAAGCCGCAGAGATCCGCTTTTATGCAACCGTTATTTTGACGCAACAATGTCAATTATAATACGTTATGAATAATAATTTATTTATATAAAAACAAAAATTATATTTAAAAAATACGTCAAGTGTATTATTGAGTATAAATTTTACATTTTTTATATTATATATGAAAACTCTTATATATTTTATATGTATAAAAGAATTTTGTGTTTATTAAGTTTTCAGTACTTTACAATACTTTACAGAATCTTATTTACGCAAAATTAATTTTCTAAATTAAATATTTGTGATATCTCAGTTTTTCGCGTCAAATTTTCAAATGTTATTATTGATCATCCGTAATCGATAAACGACAATTGCATAATCGCGGCTGTCACCGTCGTATGGCATTAATACTTTGGAGGAGCGCGAAGATTTTACACGTATATGATTTGAATTAAGCCGATGCAGATCGCGGTTACTCAATCCTTCATTGACAGGCTAGAGCTACGAACGATCGAGGTAGAGTGAGATCTCCGTGGCGTTATTGATAAAGTATGACTAATCGGTAATCATGTTGTACACCACTGCCAATACATACAGTTGGCAGCAATATCCATCTTGCAACAGTTTTTTGCGAAGCGCTCGACGGAATAAAGTGGGCTCGTTTTGTTGGATTAAACGGTCCGCGATCTCCGCGGCTCAATTTATACGAGTGTTGCGTGGCTTGTATCCGTCAAGAATTGAGAAACAAGTTAATGGCGATGCGCGCGCAAAGATCTCGTAATAGATATTACGGCTTTCAAAAAGAAAAAGAAAATAAGATACACCGATACAAGCAGGGTATTCAAAATTGTATGCAAGATCCGAATCTCTGATGCAACACACAGGTACGTTAAGGATTGGCTATGACGAGGCCCTTCAGACAAATAAAGATGCCGATAAAATTGGGCAGATTTCTGGAATCAGATATATATCTTCATTACAGTTACTTCTCTCTAGATCTCCAAGCGATTTGAGTAGAATAAAATTTCTTTCAAACTATATATTCACGGTCGTTGATCGTTTTTAAGAGATCACGGTAGCTGATCGTAAATCTGTCGTTTTTCACACAGTACCGTTATTCCTTCGTGCGTTTTAGTCAGATAAGTGCTTCTTCGTCGAAGACTATTTTCTTCCTTTTGATTCTCATAGGAGAGAAGAGAAAAAAATATATATAACAGTATCCCAGGAAAAACTGTGAGATCAGTGAGCGATAATCGGTAAAATTAGGAAAGCTCCAGTACTGCATTTGTCACCTGTATACGACTAGTCCTTACTATATCTCCGAACAATCTGTAGTGAAAGTTGTGACACCAAAATCTAATCGTCTTCGCACTTCAATGTCGTCTAATAATTAAATTAAATTCCCATTTCTCCAAAAAGAAAAATGTGCAAAGTTGAACACTTTTGGAAATTGTTATTCAAATGAATAAGTCTTCCGTATTCTTATACGTATATTTTAAGTCGTAGAATCCAAAAATAGCCATGAAAATTACGCTTGTAACGGGGAAAATGTGGAAAGTGAAGGAAAATGGGAAAAGGACGAGAAATTGTTAAAACTCTCTAATGTAATCTTTTCACTCTTACTTTTACGCTTTCTTGTGTATTTTGAGTCATAGAATCTTGAGCCAGCTGTCTAAGGGTATTCACATATGAACAGGGCATGTAGAAGTTCCGGCCTGGCAAAATATCTCGAGAAATATAGTTGTAAAATAAAAAGTTTGAGATAAAAGTTGTAAGGCTTAAAAATTATTTTTTATCCATTTATCAATTTAACATTCGGTCACGTCGCCAAGGTTAGGTAAAAATATCTTGAATTTTTTGAATAAAAATCCTTATTTTTTATTACATAATCTTATTATTTCTTTTTTAGCCGTCCTTGAGATTTTTTCAAAATACTGTTTCACGTTTTTTTCCCCTTTTTTTATTTTTCACGTTTTTTTTTCATTCACAGTCATTTTCAGATTCTACTACTCAAAATACATAAAAATATGTAAGATTTATTCGTTTGAATATAACAGATAAAAAGATTAATTTTGCACATATTTCTTTCTTGCAATTTTGATATAGATAATTAATAAATTTCAAATTTTTTTAAGTATCTAAAAATTTAGCCAGATGCAGAAAATAATTTTACACTGTTAAATTCTTAATGTCAAATAAAAAAAATTTAATATATACCGTTAATTTAACTAAAATAATAGAGTTAAACAATTTAACTCAAGAAAATGTATTAAATATAGTTTATTATTAATTGTAAGTGCATACGTTAATATGAATGTTGTTTACTTTCAAACTAACTACAGAAATGGATTGATTTACATGCTAACACATGAAAGTTAAAAATAACAAAATGTTATTTAACTAAAGAGATTGGGTTATTTGATTACTCTATTGCTCCGTTGATATCAAACAATCAAACATATAGCTAAATTTTAAAACATATACCACGTCACAATTACACGATTGTGCAGATTTATAAACATAACGTTATATATTTTTTAGGCTTCTACGAGTATTTTCTTCAAAAAACTTATACGGTTTTACGGATTATCTCTATGTCTTGATGTATCGTTCAAATGTCGCTGCATCAACGTTTCGTGATAAAACATTATAGTTCACTTCATTACAGCATCGGACTACTTTTACAAGAAAATATGCAGTGTAAGAATTACCAATCTTGAATGACACACACAATATTACTTTAGCCTTTTATAATAAAATCATTTTAGATTAAAAATTTTGTAACTGATTGCATTTTATGATCTTATTAATATTACAGATATTAGTGCCTTAACGTTTATTATTGGTATTTATAAGGTTACACGCAGAAATATCCGAGAAAGCGACTCAATAATTAAGACAATTAATATCTTGTTTACCCAAGCAACTACGTGTTGACAACTTAATAGTAATTATAGCTGGGCGTTCTTATTTGAGAGACCTGTATAGTAAA
The DNA here is from genome assembly GCF_001594075.2 of Trachymyrmex cornetzi. NCBI lineage: Eukaryota > Metazoa > Arthropoda > Insecta > Hymenoptera > Formicidae > Trachymyrmex > Trachymyrmex cornetzi. The sequence goes on along the minus strand of NW_017300070.1, from coordinate 59,329 downwards.
TATATGTATACTGGTCTCTTCGCGCGCTCACGAGGACGCTTATATTTTACAGCCGATGCGCAATTTACATACTATACAAAGTAATGCGAGTTATGCAAATTTTAATCGGCATAATATACATGCCCCGCCACCTGCGTGCTGGACACGCACCTTCCTTCGAACAACGATGCTCTACGCCATTGGCAAGCGAGCAATCGAAACGCCATTAGTACCCGATGGGCATTAAATGAGCGTGTTCTCCAAGCGGGTAGCCGTCTCGTTCGCGCGCGGTGGCTTCCACGAAAATTAACCACTCTTGCGTTGCATCGATCTGAAATTCATTAATTTTTGTCTGGATCGCGCAGAGATGCATGCATGCTGCAAACCAAACAGAAACGCTCACCCACGGTGTCCGCGCGCCATTAACGCTTGCCTTGTCTCAGAATCGAATTACGCGGTCGGTTTCCTACGATCGAGTATAAACTTATCGTTGCGTAGACTAACTGCGGTTAAAGTTAATTAATAAGTTAAGATATTAACATATTATATCATAAAGCGACCAATTTAGGAAACAGATTCATACTTTGCGTGTAAAATAGCTTTCGTAAAGTATAAATTTAAAGAGATAAGATCTTTAAAATTCGATAAAATCTTCTATATACAATAAATATATGTATTAATTAATTACAACTGTAATTATGCGTTTGCACGGGATAGACCTTCGGGATATATACTGCCGGGCATTCTCATTATCGGATATCTACGTGATTGACGATAAGAGCCATCGAGAGTCCAATAATCACGCGTTACTCACGAGATCTCGGTGGTGACCTAATCGACTTATCTAAATTAATGTAAATCGTCATTTTGTCAGCGAGTACAATCTGTAACGGCTGGTCGATACAGGGCGGGAGAGAGTGTGGACTGTAAGTATAAATATTTCTTAATAGGCAAGCAGATAAAATCACCCTTCCCCCGCGACTTCTCGCCTGGCTGATTCATACGTGTCGCTGAATGAGCATGTTTTTCCTAGGACATTACGTTTCGTCTCCAGGCTATAAATCGAGCGATAATGCTGATAATGTCACCGAATTGAACGCAAACATTCCATAAACACAAATTACAAGTCGGAGGACAGTTATGCGGGTTAACGATTCGTCAATTTGCTCGTGTCTGAGACGAAAGTTTAACTAGTTCACGGAAAGAACAGTTTTGCTCAACTATCTATCTAAAAATTTAGCTATAAATATAGATCTAAAAATAATGTTGTTAAACTATTAAAATATTTGTTAAATTATGTAGAATACCCAAGCTGATTGCTAAAATATCAAAATATTTTGCAGCATTACTCATCATATTTGAATTTCCTATATAATTATTCTGAGAATCCAACGAGATTATTTTCAAATCTAAACCTATTAACTAAATTTTTTAATATTTCAGCAAAATTCTCATTGTAGAAAAAATTTTCGTGAATCTAATCACGTAAAAAACGACGGCGATATTTTCAAGTAAATGAATCATAAATCATGATAACATTAAAATGAATTGTAATGAAACGAAAAATGAGAACTTTAGTAATAATTTTGGAGTCATTTTAAAGTTGTTTTGATGACTTGTGTTCTGCTTGGGTTTGGCATCGTTTGACAAAGCAACTTATTGTAATTTTTAAGATTATTAGGTCATCTAGCCGCAGAAAATATAAAGTTTTACATCATAAGCTGTCTTGAGGAATGTGAGAATTGGAAATAATGACGTGGAACGATTGATACAAATTAGCTAATATATTCCGGTTACTCTAAACTAAACTAGTTTCTTTGATGTATATTATACGAGCTGCTGTTTTACAAAGTATATTAATATTCTGAGAAATCGTATGATTAAACATAATCTCGAAGTAAGAGATTGTCCAATCTAGTTTAAGATAGTGTAAAGAAAACTTGTTTTAGAAATAGGAAGTATCAGTTTTCTTACAAATCGCGTGTAAAGAGCTAATAGCTATTTCATGACGAATCGGCGGGGCGACATGAGCAAAGTGATCGCGCCACTTCAAATAGACCCGGCGTGTAATTCATTCTGTATAAATAAACAGGAATATTTTACATAATTGCGCGGGAAACTCGTTATCGCGGCCCGATAATGATAGCCCCGCGCTAGTCGCTATAATTTAGAACGCTAATAATTAGACTGATAATTACTAAACCCAGCTCGCTCGAGCGCAAGATTTACCGGCGCTCCTGAACGATCTGTCGACACGACCAAAAAATGCATTTTAATATATCGTAACGACGTATCGATTAGCATGGCCGAAGGGAATGCACAGAAAAAATTAGCGATATCCGCTCTGTAACCTAGAATTAGACGCATTTAATCGCCGCTCGTTAATTACGGAAACCACAGTTACCCCGAGCAACAACATGATGTTTTCGCTAAGTTCCATAATTCGCGTGTATATCATTCCGATGGTTGTTCTCAATTAGTTCAAACGCGGTGGATTTTATAATGTATTCTACAGAATTCTCATGATGAATTTTGTTTGAAACGATTGCGGTTCGACATCTTTAGAATATTTTCTACATCCTTCTGAAAAGTTTCTATTTAAAAAATACAAATTTTTATTATTATACTTGATTGTATTATGTATTCAATTTATTTTGTTAATCGAGAAGCACGTGTATGATCGAGATAACGACTTTCTCCTATCAACAAATTAAATTGGGCACGCAGTTGCAATTTAATGTCGTATTATCGCGCCGTAGTATCACCATGTATTAGAGCTTGATAAATTAATCGACCAATGAGAATAGATTAATAGAAACCCCGTCACGGTGTTGCCCGCAGCGGGTATCCGCACCTCTTTTCCGTGGCTCGTAGCACACGTTGTTATTATTATTCATAAACCAGTCTATTCTACCCTAATCGAAATCAAGACGCGCCATTAAATTCCGGGGGCCGCGCCCTTTAATCGTCACCCGACAGCGTTACGGGCACGATTTGTCATCCACGAAATTGAGTCGCATCTGCAGAGAGACGCGCGCGTCCGTGATGCTGCGCTTCCGATGACTTACACGAATGCACGCGCAATACACAAACATACAATATGAAAGCTTGCGCGCATGTTGAAACATCCATGAAACGTTACTATGGGGTTGCATACGGATTCGCGACTCTAATACTAGCGCAGGATTCTCGAGGGCGATATAATGCTCGCTGTCGAGTATATACGGGCCACGGACCATTAATATATGGCTGCTGGGGCTATTGTTGCGAATTAGGTGCCATTGAACGACGCATTGTCGGTGACGCCGGGGAGTCCGACGGAGGATGCAACGTGCCCCGCGTACTACCAACCACGTTTTGATAGACTCCGTAAGTGGAGGACCCCCGCCCCCTTTTCCCACGCGCACGAGTCCCTTTATGTCTGTCTGATACACTTCTTCGCCATGCTGTTATAAGTGAGCATGAAATGGCTAAGAGATTAATTGAGCTGAAAAATTCTTGAAGCATCTGTTCAAAGAGATATTTCAATTAGCCTCTCTGTTTAACTTTTCTCGCATAAAAATCCGATAAAAAAAATACAAAATCTAACATAAATAACATATAATAATATATAATAATAAAAGATTTAATATGATATGTATTAAATAATGTATAAATTTTAATTAAAGAATTGTATAATCAAACTAACAAAAATATATAAATAAGTGTATAAAACATAATAGAATGTTTTATATATTATATAAATTATATATTATATATTATGTATTATATTTATTATGTTTTATACACTTATTTATATATTTTATATATTTATATAGTAATAAAATTTATTTTATATAATGTATACTCACATTTTTACTTTTTTATTAAGCAGTAATATTAAAAAAATATTTTATTGAATGCTTGATATAACATATAAAACGTATAACATAAAAAGATTAAAAAGCATTATTAATTTTTCTGAGGAAACGTCCATAAATGTTTTAAACAATGTATAAATAATAATGTTTTTTATCTTATTGGAATTGGAAAATTTCAATTCATTTTTATTAGTATACTACAGAGCTCTAAATTAAACATCAATTCTAGACGGATTATATTGACGTTTTTGGTGTAAATATTTAATTGCCACGATTGCGGAGAGTTGCATTAACTTTATTTGAAACAAAAATATATACAGCTTTGGAAAATTTCTTTTTATTGAAAAATAAAGGAAATGGTTTTGGATGAAGTTTATTCTGCTAGACTTGGGCTGCGTTCGATACAAGATTGTATCGAGGCGCTATCAGTCGGGAGAATCGAGAACCTTGATATAGTTGAATAATCAGTAGATAAATGGTATAAATAAACGGATGTGCAAGAATAGAGACCATGGACACCGACTATTAACTATTATAAATGACATTCTTACAGGAATTCACGTCCTTATTAAGATTTAAGCGATTAAGGCCCGATTGCACCAACGTTATTTTGACTTTAAGCGAAGTTTTAAACTCTCTCCCTTTTTAAAGCCGAGAGGGAGAGATAAAGTTTTAAGCCTCGCTTAAAGTCAAAGTAATATGTTAGTGCAATCGGAACCTAAGAATAAGAAACTGATTATATACTATTAATTTTATGATTTATTAGTTTCATACATTGAAAAAAAATATAGTTAATTTTAATAAATGTTTAGTTGAATACATGCCAACTAAACATTTATTAAATATAAAGATATATTTATTTGATACAAGAAATGTTAATTTGATTTAACAATTATTTTTTTTACTAAACAAATATTTATTTACTGTAAGTAAATATTTAGTTGGCAGTATTGAACTAAATATTTATTAAAATTGACTATATTTTTTTCTCAGTGTAGATATATATACACTGTTCAAAAAATTTATGGCATAGAAAAATTGTGGGCAAAAATTGGCCAACTTTGGCTAACAATAACTTTGCGAAAAATTATCGTAGGATAACATTTCTTTTTTTTAAATTAAAGCTTGAAATCTCTTCTTTAAGGCGCTATGATCAGATTTTAAGTTTGATGCACCCCTGCTATTGTAACTCTCAAAAATGTGAGGGTGTGTTTGTCATATTGAAAATTGCAAAGTTTAACGGAATGCACGGACTTTGTAAAATTTTTTTAGGCAATGCTATATGCAGCGACATAAAGTTTAAACTTTCCTCTTTAATTTAAAAAAAAAACGAATCGCTGCGATTTTTTTTCGCAAAGTTACAGCACCTTAAAGTTACCCTTGTATTTTTTACATGTATCGACATTATCATTACCTGATATGCACCTATACATACGACGAGATTGCTGTCGGATTTTGCACAGCGTGTGTGTGCGTAAATTTCAGTACGTTCTTCGGATGGTATATATACAATACAAATATGAGTAGAAAGTGTTATCAAACAGTACTATTGCACATAAATATTGAGAATGATTGTCACGGACATTGGCGACATTCGGTACAGTATAAAATTTAAACTACTCCCACGATATAGCGCGCTGGGTGCGAGATTAGCGCTCTGAGTGCAGAGACTGCTATTACTAGATTCACACTGCATCCGTACGACACTCTGCAATGGATTTTGCTTCGTATCATCGGAATCCTGTTTTCTGATTGGTTGCAGAGCGTCGAAAGACGCAAATCGGACGCAGTATGAATCCAGCATATGAGTCGTCGCATAGGAAGAAGTTTTTTCTTTATGCAGGATAACGCATGGCCGCATACCGCAGCCACTACTAGCGAGTTTTTGGTGAAAAGTCCAATTAGACTTCTTCCACATCCTGCAATGAGTCCTGATTTGAACCCCATAGAACACATATGGGACATAATGGCTCATAGATTACGAAATTTGGCAAGACAACCGGTTAGTCTCGAAGACTTATCGCAAATCCTAGTTCAAATCTGGAATGGATTCCGCAGGAAGAAATTAGGGCTTGCATTAATATGAGGAATCGGCTGCAAGAAGTAATCGAGCAACGCGGAGACAACACGCGTTATTGAAATTTACGCACACACACGTTGTACAAAATCTGATAGCAATCTCGTCGTGGTGCAAATCAGGTAATGATAATGTCGATACATGTAAAAAATACAAGGGTAACTTTAAGGTGCTGTAACTTTGCGAAAAAAATCGCAAAAACTCGTTTTTTTTTTAAATTAAAGAGGAAAGTTTGAACTTTATGTCGCTGCATATAGCATTGCCTAAAAAAATTTTACAAAGTCCGTGCATTCCGTTAAACTTTGCAATTTTCAATATGACAAATGCACCCTCACATTTTTTAGAGTTACAATAGCAGGGATGCATCAAACTTAAAATCTGACCATAGCGTCTTAAAGAAGAGATTTCAAGCTTTAATTTAAAAAAAGAAACGTTATCCTACGATAATTTTTCGCAAAGTTATTGTTAGCCAAAGTTGGCCAATTTTTGCCCACAATTTTTCTATGCCATAATTTTTTTGAGCAGTTTATATGTTTAAAACTTAATAATTTTAGTCTGAGTTTGATTATCAATAGAGATGATAATCAAACTCAGACATTATAAAATCTCAGTTTTAAATAAATATCGAGTATTATTGAATTTTATAACTGTGGAAAAAAAAAGTTGTAATTCTGCAGCAATATATGAGATACTATACTATTACAAGTGCCATGCATAATTATTTATGCAGCATTTATATAATAAAAAAATCATGAATTTAATTATGTATTATTCAAATATTTCTGTTAATAATTAACAAATTTATATCAATTGTCAATAATGATATCGTTCTTCAATTATACCTGGACTCTCCGGATCCTATCGATAGTCACAAAAATTTATCAAAGCCGTCTCTGTTAATAATTATATCTCATCGGTGATTAACTCAGTAGATTCATTTTCGATTTAGGAACTACATAGTTATGTATTGGCACGATTTACATTAAATCCAAAAACTTGAAAAAAACAATTTTAATAATTTTATAAAAAAAGCAATTTTGATAGCAATTTTATAAAAAAAAAAACAATTTTAATAGCAACTTTATAAAAACATTAAAAGCAGCTTTATAAAAAATAGTTACTTGACATGCTTTTTAATTGTGTTTTATAAGTATTTAAAGAAAGATTCTGGAAATATTTGTAACAAGAAAAAAATTAATAAAATTTTATGGTTTTTATGCATAAACAATAATTATGGAAATAAATATGAAAACATTTATGATGTCATCTTTTGCTGAAATACTAATTTTAAAAGTTATTGAAAAATGTATTATATTTCTCTTTTTAAGTGAATAATTACAATTAGGAAATACGTAGCTACGTATTGGTGATAAGATCGCGTTTGGATATGGATCGAGTTTTTTGCATATGTGCAGTGGATTCATTAGCGAAATATCGACGATATTTTGCGCGATATTTAAACGTTATTAAAAATAAATAAAAAGTTACTATAAGTTTTGTTTACTAGTTAAATGCGTCGTGACGGCACGCGTCTCGAAGCCGATCTGTCCTGTGTCTGTCATATTCTATAAATGAAAAGTGAACGATATTAATATGATGAAGTGGCTTTGTTTCTTGCATGATCAATTTCATGCGCCAAAAGCAATGCAGCAGTGTTACACGTCATGATTTTCGATCGAACGAGTATTGTGAAATATATGATTCGAACAGTGTATGCATACCGAATCTTCTGTATGTATATTACGCGATGGTCAATTATTGCAGTAAATGATAACAAATACAAAGTTATAGGTTCGCTTACCAATTAAATGACTAACAATCCCACTCGTGACACTCGTTCTGTAGCTGATGAATGTCCACCGCGTCAACGTATTCTGTAAATGAGAAATAAACACTATTAATATAGCGAAACGGCTTTATTTCCCACACTGTCAACTTCGCACGTCAAGAGCGACGCGACGGCAGGCTGCGCGACGCAATGCGTGTCCTACTCTTGGCGAATACCGAATTTTATATATAATTACGTGATAATTAAATATTAAAATGAGTGACACAAATTCAAATTTAATATAAATTTCGATTACCTCTTGATCGAATCGCGTTGCTATTTGTTTCGAAACCGGTTTATCTCGTATTCGCCGCGTTTTGAAAATATAACGTAAATGTCAAGCATGGCGAAGCGGCTCGTCTCTCACACGATCAACTTCACGCGCCAAGAATGACGCGACAGCGCGACGGCAATTAATGCGCGTCCTGCTCTTGGTGAATACCGAATCTACAATTATGCGTTTTGAAATACCACAATAAGCGACAAATACAGATTTAACGTTATCACTTGATCGATTCGCGCTGCCACTCTCGGAGCCGGTCCGTTCCGTGTTCGCCGTCGGCGTCACTTTTGGCGCGTGAAGTTGATCGCAATTCGCGCGCTGGAGACGAAGCGGCTTCGGGTGCGTTCCGTTTCTCGCATGATGCGCATAATGCATCGTTTATCCTTGTTGCTCACCAAACGTTAAACAAGGACAATGGATGCATCATGCACATCATGCGCGATACGGAACGCACCATTCGTCTCCAGTGCGCGAATCGCAATCAACTTCATGCGCCAAATGCAACGACGCGGTCGCGCTAAGTATACGTCTTAATTTTCGGCTGAACAATTATTGCGAAATACGCATGCAACTGAATTATCATCGTATAAGTATTGACTATTACGCGTATATTTAAATGTTATGGGAAACTGATCATATTGCGTCGCATAATATTATTTAGATTGTAAACGATTTAAATATTTCAATCATTCTCAAGATATATGTGAATCACAATCTTAATAAAGCATACAAAAGAATTATGGTATATACTTACAGCCGTAAACAATTTTTAAATTTCACTTTATATGAATCAAGATTGAAAGTTACTTATTTACACTAATATAAAGATTTAGCGCGCGTAACACATACAGAGATTAATAATATAAAATTAAATTGTTTTTATAACACATAAGACATTTAAAAAGAACTTGAAATTCTCGGATCTTGAAATTTTCAGATGTTCAATATTACCTGTGAAAATATTCATAAATTAATTAATATAATAATTATTAATTTTACCTCCTTGACAAATTCCAACGATTTCTTTGAACAATTTCTCGTCAAATTTCGCTTTATGTTTCGGTAGAGATAAATGATCTGGTTCTGGAAAAAATCATACAATACAAGAAGGATTACGGTTACATTCAGTTACATTTTTTTTGTTCTTTATGAAAATCGGTAACGCATTCATGATGTGCCGCGGCTCGAAGTGAAACGTCGACGAGTCGCTTTGCGAAAGTGCGCGGCTAGAGTGAGCGATTCAGATCGATCTTTTGAAGAATCGATCTTTTTTATTTTAATTTTCGGTTTTTTTGGATCGATTTTCGTGTCTCGGTTAAATTCACAGATCGATTCTTTCACGGAAAAATCGAATCGAAAATTTCGATTTCGATAGCGAGCGGCGCGAATGTGCTGCTAGAGTATAACTAGAGTTTCTAGAGATAGTGCTCGGGGCTGAAAGTCCATCACTTGATATGTTTTCTGTTCCTGCACTAGACTGTTCTAGAACTCTTTTTCTCGCTTTAAATAAATATCAAATGTATTTCTATCTCACTCTAAGTTCCAAAAGTGTACACTAGTTTAGCCACAGAAAACAGACCTACTGATTCAGGGTGCAAACCCATGCAGCGGAATTGCGTAACGCGGAACGAGAGCAGAACCAATCACAAACATTCCTCAGTTTTCGTTACGCGACTTTGAATTCCTCCATCTCCATGGAGCGGAATGAGCGTAAACGGAATGAACAGCAAATCCATGCATAATCTTTTAAATAATGGTTGTGTTCAGCAGAGAAAACAGTTTTACACACACACAACTGTTGTAAAATTCTTTAATTTTATTGGTTTTGCCCTTAGTTCCTCATTGGATCTAAATGTATAAACCAATCATATTCAAGAATTTTACAACAGTAAAGCTGCAAAGCTGCTTTCTCTACTGAACGCACCCATTGTTTTACAGAGAAAACGGAAGATGCCGAGACGCCGGGATAAGGTAGCTTCTCAAGAGGACAACCAGTTAGAACGTCCGCCGAGAAGATCACGGCGGATTCGGGCTCGAACCAAAGGAACTTGCTGGATTCACACTGCATCCGATGTGCGTCGTACGACGCTCTGCAACCAATCAGAAAACAGGATTCCGATAGATTTTGGTTCGTATCATCGGAATTCATCAACTGCTCAGAGAAAAAGATTTCTTTGAATGTAATAAATTTTATTGTATCCAAATAAAAATTTGTTATTTGGAATGGTCCAAACAAACCAATGGTGCGATTGTTTGAATTTGAAACAATGTACGAGTATATCTTTGTCTTAAATACATTATTTGTTTGACAACAGATAATATCTATTTTCAGTATTCGCGTGATCAACTGTACGACACAAACATAATTGATGTAGCACATAGCCCTGCTCGTTTAATCCTGTTGTTAAACGTATAAAGCCATTGTTTCCATATTTTCGGTCAAAAAATGATTGTTCTAAGAAAGCAATTATTTGCATGGAATAACCGGGAGGATCCCGTTTGCCT
>NW_017300070.1:46941-48713 GCF_001594075.2 Trachymyrmex cornetzi | reverse complement strand
GGCCAATCAGCGATACATGTGTGCAATATGCGATGTGTGCAATCGGAGCCCTCCCGAATAACCTAACCTAACCTCTATGAATATATTTTGCCTTTTTCAAATAAATAATTTGTTTCATTGTTTGTATACATTGTAACCAAATAATATATTATTTAATGGAAAGATATTACTTCAAATAATAATGTTATTTCTGTCAAGCAATAGAAATTTCTCGAATGAAATAACAAAATTTTTATTTAAACAAATAATATTTCGTACAAGCATATGTTGTTTCAATAAAACAAATATTAGTCAAATAAATAGGAATACTAAATCGAAAGAAACCTTTTTCTCTATGTGCCTCAAGCAGGAAGAGCTCCGTGTGAAACAAGAGAAGAGTCCCAGGCGAGAAGACGCCTCTGTCTATCTCATTCGTTTTTTATCATCATGTACTTAAATACTACTGAACTATATATACACTGGAATGGGCATCTTCGCTATGAAGCATAGGGTGCGTTCCGTTTCTCGCATGATGCGCATAATGCATCGTTTATCCTTGTTGCTCACCAAATGTTAAACAAGGACAATGGATGCATCATGCGCATCATGCGCGATACGGAACGCACCTATAGAAAATCGTGGCCACAATTGATCAGTCGCCATTTTGGTTGGGACGATATTTGAGTGAATCAGAAGCTTTCAGGTGCTCATGCGCACTTACGTTTAGTGTTCATTAGTGAGACTAGAGGTTTGTTCGCGTCGCATGCTCCAACATGTTCCAACATACTCCTACCATAGCTCCTACTCACTCTATCAAGCGCGTTGGAGTGAATAGGAGCTATGGTAGGAGCATATTGGAATATATTGGAGCATGCAACGCGAACAAACCCTAGAGCACTAGAAACGTAGGTATTCGCGTCCACCATTTTTATTCCTTTTTCTACTCATTGCTCTATCCCCATTTCATCAATAGGTGCATCCAGAAGCACGACCGCTCATTGAGCGCTCATTGAGCTCTTGTATCTGTTTGGTCTATATTTTTCGATCTAATGGAATATGCCAATCAGATGCAAGAGCTCACCGAGCGCTCAGTGAGCGGTCGTGCTTCTGGATGCACCCATTGGCTGCGTTCAGAAGATTCAGCAGTTTTGCAATCGTTTTATGATTCGTCGCGCTAATTGGATTATACTTTTAGATTTAAAGGAATAGTCCTATCTCAGCGAAGAATCACAAAACGGTTGCAAAACTGTTGGGTCTGCTGAACGCAGCCAATGGGTGCATTCAGTGGGAGGATCCCGTTTGCCTACAGTTCTGATTGTACACAGCACTCATATCAACTGGTGCCTAGTAATTTTTCACTGTTTTGTCAATGAGATTATTTTATTTTTAAATTGGCCAATCAGCGATACATGTGTGCAATATGCGATGTGTGCAATCGGAGCCCTCCCGCATTCAATACTACAACCGCTCATTGAACGCTCAGTGAACGATTGTAGTACTGAATGCACCTACTGAACCAGTGACTGTGACGGGTTATGGTCATTACAGGTTATGATTTGTATTTGCTGCTTGAAATTTTGTAGCTCCTTTCATTCCTACAAGGTTTCCAACAGCTTAGAAGGTATAACCTATAACAATTAACCGTAACGACGATAATCTTCTCAGCTCAGCGGCGAAGTGCGGAAAGCAGTAAAAATGGCGGCGAAGTGCGGATATGTGAATACCATCGACATCTAGAATGGACCGCTGATGGCAATGGTGGGGGTAGAAAGACGATTAGAGTGAGAGGCAGG
>NW_017300070.1:45912-46895 GCF_001594075.2 Trachymyrmex cornetzi | reverse complement strand
CCTGCCTCTCACTCTAATCGTCTTTCTACCCCCACCATTGCCATCAGCGGTCCATTCTAGATGTCGATGGTGAATACTCACGTTTAAAGGCTTAGGGCCGGTTGTTCCACCTTTTGGTAAATTTTACCTGTAAGATAAATCTGGTAATCCGCGCTTGTGATTGAGTAATTTTGCTACTTATCCAACAGGTAAAATTTATCAAAAGGTGGAACAACCGGCCCTCAAACACAATAGACATAGGCAATAGGCACAGGGAATAACGAGCCTTCCAATCAGAGCTGTGGGATATAATATCGAACTTATACACCAGAGCTCTGGTTGGATGACTCATTATTTCCTGTTGCCTGTGTCTATTGTGTTTAAAGCGGGGAGCACAGACTCTTGCATAACGCATAACACGTAATGCATAAGAATATGTACCAATCGAAGTTCTCCGTTTCTTTCCCTTCCATGTAATAGAGAACTCTGGTTGGTTCAATTTCTTATGCCTCATGTGTTATGCGTTATGCAAGAGTCTGTGCTCCCCGCTTTAGTCCGGATCTACAATAGGTGTTTTATGCCTTATGCCGTAAGAAACTGACCAATTACAGTCGAATCCGAGAAGAATAAGCGACTGTGATTCGCCCATTTCTTATGGCTTAAGGCTTAAAACCCTATTGTAGATCCGGAGTAAAGGTGTCTTTTCATGCTGACGCTCGACGCTCGTTTTCAGCTGTTTTCAGCATCAAAATAAATCACAAGAACAAAATTGACCCTTGATATTCGTCAATTTCTATCACGTGACTTATTTTGACGCCGAAAATTAACGTCGAGGGTCGGCATGAAAAGGCACCTTAAGCCTTAATGCAGGAAGAGAAAACAGACTAATGCGGGGTCTACAATAGAAGTCGTAGCAGTCGTAGGGTCTTAAGTCGTATAAAATTGACCAATCGTAGTCGATTATTCTTCTCATATTCGATTATGGTCAATTTTCTACAACTTAA
>NW_017300070.1:43338-45754 GCF_001594075.2 Trachymyrmex cornetzi | reverse complement strand
CTACCGCGTCTTATTTTGCCGCGCGGCAGCGTTTCCGCGTCCAATGTGTAGGAGCTATTGCTTAAAACTCGGGAAAAACTTGAGTTGGAAAACCAATCAAGGGGAAACCAAAAGAAGAAGAAAAAGAAAACTCAGGATGGTCCCCAGCTCAACTCAGAGGTTCTCAATGGTTCTCAAGTTTTTCTCTGGTCGTCTCTGGTGATTCTGGTGCCGGTCATCGTTGTTGCACGGGTCGAGAACCGCGAATTCGTCGATGAGCTTACTTGGCCATTTAGGTCAACAAAACCGCGCAAGAACCGCATTTCTGTTTTGAGCCGGTCAATTTTCTCGGTGGAAATATGTGGCTAGAGGAGTGCGACAGTTTTGCTGAACTATGCCGGGGATATTTGCCATACTATCTTTTAATAGTTTTGCCGATCTTTATCATCATCTCTCCGGTGAACCCGGTGACCGCCTCCCATGAGTTTCCTGTGTTTCGTATGCATCAGTATGATCTGCACGGAATTCCACACGGTAAGATATCAGGTTTATCAGTGATAATTTATTCAAAGATCGACATCTCGATTCTCAAAGAAACGCACTTGTGATAATGCTCATTAGGTTGCCGAAGTGCGCCCATTTCCTTGGAGGCGAGGTCTCTAGCTGGCTGGAGTACCTCTAGACACTGCGTCGTTGCGAAAATACTGGATATTACACCGTTCGTCTTTCAGTCCATTAGAAGTAAGGCTGGTGCGTTGGTGATTGTTTTACCCAAGAAAATAAGTGAACTTACGACGGAGGAAAAGCAAGTTAGTAATAGGATTAACACTTTACTGTATTCTAAAAAATATTTATTTTAAAATAAGGATGTAAACAGGCTAAAGACTTGTTTTTTTTTTTTTGAAAATAGTTCTAAAGTCTGTTCTTTTTAGTTAAACTTCTTTTACAGTTCATTTTTTCTCTTTTTCTTTCTAATGTGAAATTACAAAAAGGTTACCTAAAAAGAACATGCTTATAGTATATATGTACTGGTGCAATAAGGTGGAGTAAAATAAATATAATCTATTTCATTTTTTTCACTTGGACCAGTGTATACATCAAAGGTTCAAAACTTTGAAAAAAAAAACAGCCCTTATAAATTTTTGTTTATTACAAGTTAGAGTAAATTAATGGTATATTAATTTTAGCACATTATGAGTCTAGAAGAGTCAATGATGTATGGTTCTGAGACAATGATACCAGTGTACTTTGCACCATGGCATCCAGAACTTCAAATAATTTTAGACGATATTGCGGGTGGTTTTATCACGGATGAAAAGACTGGTTCGGCAGCAGAAGCTATATATAATTCAATTTCAGCTAGTGGTTACCAAGTGGTAGTAACCACTGGGCAGGCACTTCCTAAAACAGATGTTAAAGTTGCCACATTGCATGGTAAATTAACTGGAACTGGTACCGAAGAGAAATTACCTACCATAGCAATAGTGACATATTACGATAGTACTGGTGTGGCACCTGTAAGTCTCACTATTTCTTATATCATTTATGATATTTATAAGGTTTGATATATATGCTTATGTATATGGTGCTGTTGTAGGAATTGTCATTCGGTGCGGACAGTAATGCTTCCGGTATAGCTATGCTACTAGAAATAGCGAGGCTGTTCTCTGCTTTATACTCCACTGGTCGGACAAGACCACAATATAATCTCGTTTTTATCACAACTGGAGCTGGTAAATTAAATTATCAAGGTAGTAAGAAATGGTTGGAAGATCAATTAGATGGGGTTGAAGGTTCTATTATACAGGTAATACAATCATAATACTAATATTTATGAATAATTTTTTCATTTATTTTTATTAATATTATAATTATAAATTAACAAATATATAAAATGAGGCTCGAAAGAATCTATCAATAAAATATAATAAAAAAGCCCATCAGAGCCTACATCAGCTGTTCGGATGCACAGAAAAACTTTATTTTCGTGTGAATATAACAAAATCAAAATATACGTTTCAACCCTTCAGTTTGGGTCCTTATCTCAATATAACATATAAATCTAGATTACTTATTTAACGCAAATTCCAACCAGGTGACGTAATATACTTGACTCCATTTTTATCTAATTTGGTATTTGAATAAAGAAGAATGAACTAAATTGTCGGGAATCACCTGGTTGGAATTTGCGTTAAATAAGTAATCTAGATTTATATGTTATATTGATAAGGACTCAAACCGAAGGATTGAAACGTATATTTTGATTTTAAAAAATGACAATAAAAGGCAAATGAGAGTAAAGCGCGGTAATTGGTGCGCAATAATCAATTATAAAACAATATGTGGTAATATCTTACATAGATGTATTTGAAAAAAAAACCTATGTTAACATTCGAACGTTTCGGTCAACATTTAGGGCCATCCTCAGCGCAATATA
>NW_017300070.1:36796-42954 GCF_001594075.2 Trachymyrmex cornetzi | reverse complement strand
TTTTTGAAAAATCGTTTCACGTGTTTCAGCGTTTTTTTTTAATGTTGGAAGTTGTCGAAATATTTGACCGTCCCGGTACATAATTGACACCCTGTATAAGTTCAGAACAAAACAGCGTGGAGATTTCCTTGCACACTCAGCTACTCAGATCGAGTAACAGCTCTGATGTAAGTTTATATCCATTCAATTTGGTACCATGTCAAAGATGAAATGTAAAATTATATATCCTAAGAAGGATTGTACCTTATTATAGATAAACTGGTTATTCAATAATAAGATAAAATTACAAAAAACTCACCTGCAGGTAAGAATGCAAGAAAAACACCAAATATAACAATAATTGATCGTATTAAATTACTAAATGTAAAATTAAATTATGAAGATGTTGTCGTTATGAAATTCAGAATCGTTATAAGATAACAAACATGATATGCATAATGTCACAATATTATAAACAAAGCAGGGGGGGGGGGAACAAAAGTCTAACTTACATGTAAAACATCAGTATCGTATTGAAAACAAGTTATAACAGTAAATGTATTACTAAGGTAAATGTATTACTTATTTTGATTTTGTTATATTCACACGAAAATAAAGTTTTTCTGTGCATCCGAACAGCTGATGTAGACTTTGATAGGTTTTTTTATTATATTTTATTGAATTATAAATTATCTATAATATAAAATTAATATTTGAAAATATTTTTAGGATGCAGCTTATGTAATATGCCTTGATACAGTTTCCGCTAGCAATAATTTATATGTACATGTATCGAAACCACCTAAGGAGAATTCATCGGGTGGTTTGTTTTACAAAGAACTTAAAACCGTTTCGCAATCATTTAACACTATCACTGTTGATGGCGTGCATAAAAAGATAAATCTTGCAGAAGAGACATTAGCTTGGGAACACGAAAGATACAGCATTCGAAGATTGCCAGCTGCTACTTTATCTACATTAAAAAGTCACGAAGATTCAACTCGAACTACTATATTAGATGTCTCTAAAGAAGGACAAGTAGACAGATTATATAAGCATACCCAAATTGTATCGGAAGCATTGGCGCGTCATATATATAACTTGAGTTCTAGTCAAATATTTGCTGGTCCATTGGTACGTTCATTACTATAACTTTTTACGTTCTTGGCCGTATTGTCTATGTTAAATATAAGAAAATAAAATATTGGAATATTTAAAAAATGTTAGAGTATACTAAAAAATAATTTTGTAATTCTAATTTGTCACACATGCGCGCACACACACACACATTTAACAATTAAGTACTGTTGAATATTATTTATGCAACAACGTATGCTTCTAAATACAATAATTGATCTAACTTTCTTTACAGGATGTATCAAAAGAATCACTCTCTTTATGGTTTAATTACTTTGCTTCTCAACCAAGAGCAGCATCATTATTAACAGATAAAAACAATTTACTAGTTGGTACTTTGAAAGAAGCAATGGCGAGATATTTAGGGGATATGAAAGTTACTTTTCACACTCCCGATAAACAAGATCCAGAATTTGTGTTTTATGATGTTACAAAAGCAACTCTGAATGTATATAGGTAAAATATATTTTTTATATACATATTGTTATATACCTGGTATTTTTTATATACATATTTATTCATAATACAATTTACGATACTGATTATGTAATATTAGGTGTTAACCTTAATTCCTGCCGTTTTTCGTCTCCAAAATTGATTTGTTTCGAAAGGGAATACCTTAATCAAAGTATTATTAATAAAGTATTATTAATTAGTAATAAAGTAGAAAATGGAGGAAATTACTTTGATTAAGGTATTCATTCATCTTCCCTTCGAAACAAATCAATTTTGGAGACGAAAAACGGCAGGAATTAAGTTTAACACCTAATATGTAATCGATTTTTATTTTATTTGCAGTGTGAAACCGGCTGTGTTTGATCTCTTTCTTACTATCGGCATAAGTTTGTACTTGGGAATATTGTACATAATTGTGCATAATTTTCCACATGCTTATGCTCTGGCAACGCGATTTTCAGCAAAGAGCAAGACGACGTGAACCTTATTTTGTATTTATAAACAAAGAAACCTGAGCCTTTTTTGAATATCAATGTCCAGTAATGTTGAATAATCGATTTATATTGTAAGAAAGTTGACTAGTTCTTAAATAATTTCCTCTAAAGTACTCCAAATCTATTATATATATATACTTATGCGTATTTATAAGTATTTGCTAGGGGAAAGTTAAATTCAAGTATATATTTATTTGTATGTGTATATATTTATTTCATCAATTTTTAATTATAAAATAACTATAGAGATTACGCGTATTTATAATTTTTGACTATAAACACGTGGACTACTAGTCCCTCATTTTTGCTATAGCAAATGCATACTCTCAGTATCGCCGAACTGAAGTTGGCTGAAAATTGTTAGGCTCCGCCCCGAACAGTAAAGACCGGCAAGTTCAAATGCCAAAGTTGTCATACTTTTTGTAGTAAGCACCGTTATTGACCGTTCTTCTTCTTCCGTTTTTCTTTTTATTTGGTTTTCCGACTCGAGTACAGAATCACAGTACCATGCAAATTAATGGATTTTAAAATCCTTTGAATAGTCTCCTCGGGGAGCCGAGACCTTTACTGATCGTAGCGCATCGTAAACGCGCATATAATACAGTCAAAGTTCCCCACTTCCGTAGAAAATTACTGTCCGGGACGGAGCCTAATCTTCCAGCTTGGCGACACGTCTGAAGTTGGCTACTGGCAGTCCATGTTTATAATCAAAGTTTATAATGCTCAATAGCATGTCGCTGTCCTTTATTAACTACTTCCAGCAATAACAAAATTTAGAACACGGAGAAAAATTAGATTTTCTGATAATTAGGTACTCTCTAATGCCCATTTCCATCAATGTAGATTAACTTTAATCTTGGTTCAACTTACTCTTCGTCTTTTTCTAATCTTTAGAACTAGAAAAAGACATAGAGTAAGTTGAACCGAGATTAAAGTTGATCTGCGTTGGTGGAAATGGGCCTAAGTGATGTGAAAAGTGATAAAGACTGTAAGTTATAAACGATCAAATAGTAAAATATTAGACTACAAGTGAGAATGTAAAAATTGGAAAATTTGTTATGTGGAAACACATAAATAGCTATAAAATCTAATGTAACATATCTAATAACACTTTAAGTCTGCATTTATCAAAGATATGATAATAACCATTGATTTTAACGTTGTAGAACATGAACTAGAAATAAACTCAATTTTTTGTTTTAATGATTGAATGAAATTTTCTGATCTCATGTATTTAATTTATTGTTGCATGTATAAAAACATATTTATAGAAAAAGGGAATATAGGAAAAACATAACTTTATGGAAGATAGATATATGTATACTATATAATATATAAAAATATATACACATATATGTAAGTACAATCAAGAAGAGGAGAAAGTATTTCAACTTCAATTTCAATTAACTTTAATTTTAATGGAATGTTGGAGAGGGGAATGAGATGTGTAAAAATTTTCTTTATATTTTTAGAATTCATACAAAGTTTACTTTTTGGTTGATCGCATAGAAATAAATTATATAACTTTATAATTTACTTTTAAATTCTTCCTATTAATACAAATAATTTACGAACGGCGACAATAATTTTTTTATTTTAATCTTTAACATGAAATGAATGTTTCGACAAGGTATTATTCATAATCACTTCTACTATGGAGCTTAGAATATATATATGTTAAAGAATGGAGTACTTAATATATTATTATAAATTATGATAAAACACTATAAATCAAATAAATAAATATAAAAATATAAATGAGATTTAAGAAAACAAAATTATTTTAGAACGGTAAGAATGAAATATATATAAATTACGAATAAATTTTGTTAAAAAATTTTTATTATATATATATAGTATGTATGTATGTATGTACGTACATATGTATATGCATACATATATGGGTATATATTATATATGCCCTGTTAATATATCGATTTATTCCTTAGAGCTAAAAAGAGATAAAAAATCACAAAATATTTAAATTCGACGAAAATTTTGCGTTTCTTAGAACCTGCAATTTTTTACAGCATAAGGTCGCTATTTCATTTGTTGTGTTTTTGTCGTATGATAAGTTTTTCAAGCCTGTTGATTGGCTATAGGATAGACAGATACGAAGAACTCTCTGTCTTGGAGACACATTTGTTGTACGACAAAAACGTACAAATGAAACAGCACTCTTATATAAGATATATTTTTAAAAAATTTACTGATAAAATTACATTGGAAAATGATAATTGAATTTGTTTAATAGATCCATTTAGAGTTCTTTATTTTTGTGCCATCATCTATGATGGTATTTATACTATTGAAAAAAAAAAAATTAAAAATTTGTATCATAATATGTTTTGCATGTCTTGCTGAATGTCAGACGGAATTGTGTAATAATAATTCGTTCGAAAATATCCTTGGCGCAATAATATGCTATTACATCTGAAGTGTAAAACCGGTTTGACTACTTTAAGACCATTCCATGGAATTTTTTTCATCTAAATATATCAGTTATCTGCCTACATCTAAGTCCAAAGTAGTAAATGATTCTGCGCGTAACAATGTACAACAATTTTAAAAGTACGTTTATTTTTATAACTCATTTGCAAAATAGTATTTAAAACAATTGTATAACTTGATTTTTCGTGCAGTTTTCAAATTTCAAGATGTCAAACGGAGTACTAGCAGGACAAAGAGTTCTTTAGTTGCTTGTATAGAATCTGAATTAGCAGCTATAGTCAAAGCTGGTACATGGAAAAATGAACGCATAATTGCTTCACCTCAACGAAAGGAAATCACACTATCAAATGGGAAGAAGGCGCTCAATTTTTGTGCCAATAATTATCTAGGTCTAGCGGTAAGACGGAATCAATGTTAACACTAGCAAACGCGCAATATGAAATTTTTTTAAATAATGGAATATAAATGTATTTTTATAAAAATTGAGTGACGCGAGATTTCATTAAATGTAGGATAACAAGGATGTTATCAACGCAGCAAAGATTGCACTGGATAAATATGGTGCTGGTTTAAGTTCCGTAAGATTTATATGCGGGACACAGGAGATACATATCGAATTAGAGAGGAAAATTGCCAAGTTTCATGGCAGGGAGGATACGATACTTTATGCGTCTTGCTTTGACGCGAATGCTGGTGTCTTTGAAACTTTATTCACTACCGATGACGCGGTAATAAGTGATGAGCTAAATCATGCGTCTATTATTGATGGGATACGATTGTGCAAAGCGAAAAGATACAGGTAAATCTTGTTCACTTAAGATTTGTCAGCCAAATTTTTCTGTTACTGTTGATTCGATCTGTTAAGTTATTCCCTTTTCATTCGCAATTTCAAGATATAAACACAGAGATATGACGGATTTGGAGAATAAACTTCAAGAAAATAAGTCAGCACGTTTGCGTCTTATTGCAACTGATGGAGTATTTTCCATGGATGGTACTGTTGCACCATTATCGAAAATAATCGAGCTTGCAAAAAAATATGACGCTATCACATTCGTAGATGATTGCCATGCCACTGGATTTTTTGGTAAAACTGGCAGGTATCTGCAAAATCTCAGATCTGCTTACGATCATTGATAATGTTCTCCGATTTAATTTCATTTAATTTCATTGCGATTCAGAGGTACAGAGGAATATTTTGATCACCTGGGGGACATTGACATCATTAACTCTACGTTAGGAAAGGCTCTTGGAGGAGCGGCAGGTGGTTATACGACTAGTAAAAAAGAGATTGTAAGTTTGTTAAGACAAAGAAGTAGACCATATCTTTTCTCGAATTCAATACCTCCATCTGTGGTTGCATCGGCAATTAAGGTAAAGTGTTGTGTATCATACTTATATATAGGGTAATTCCGGTATATACGCCGCGGAAGTCAGAAAAAATAGAAGGAATGGGGGTAATTTTCTCGCAACTACTCTGTTACATGTCTTTATGTTATATTAGTTTGAGTATTGAGTTATAATTTCAGCTTCTTACTGTTAATATTAATGAAATTATTGTCAGTTTAATCGATTTGTCACTGTGTGTGTAACAAGTAGCATCATCATAAATTATAATCTACATAAAATGATTACTGTAAG
>NW_017300070.1:32352-36556 GCF_001594075.2 Trachymyrmex cornetzi | reverse complement strand
TATATATATATATATATATATATAACTAATCAGCGTTCCTATAAACAGTATACATTATCTTAAAACAGAACAAAAAAATATGTTTATCGTACTATTTAAACATTTATAATCTAAATTAACATAACGTTACTAATAGGTGATAGATCTTATAACGGACAGCACAAAGTTTTTGGATCGTTTAGCAGGCAATACTGAGCATTTCAGAAATGCGATGACCATGGCTGGCTTTACTATTAGTGGTGATAATCACCCTATCTGTCCTGTTATGTTAGGTGACGCAAAGTTAGCAACAACATTTGCTGATAAAATGATGGGTATGTATATATTTTCATATAAATTATAAAATCTTTTCATATAAATTATAGAGTTTATTCTAAAGGAATAAAAACTATCAATGACAAAATATACAACAGCTATCATGTGTTATTAAAGTTTTATAATTTATTCTGTCATATTGTACGAAAATGTGTTTTTATAGAAAAAGGAATTTACGTCATTGGATTCAGCTATCCTGTAGTACCAAAAGATAAAGCAAGAATACGTGTTCAGATTAGCGCAGCACATTCGACTGAAGATATAGATCGTGCTGTAAATGCTTTTATACAAATTGGAAAAGAACTTGTGGTAATTTAATAATATATTTTTGATAACAGCACCAATAAGAATAATATCTCGTCGATAACAATAAAAAAAAAAACTGAATGATTGATTTCAATATGCTAAATGATAAGTTTCAGTTTCTCCAATATGCATTCTGTTTCATTATATAAATAAATAAATCGTAATATTAATGCTATGTGTTTAAACTGATTTGTATTATACAAATTAGATATTGCAAATATATAGTGCATGCGAATGTAATATTGAATTTATTAACACATGCAATAACAAATATCTTAATCGAGCAGTATATTAAAGGTGTACCTTTTTTTTTATACAAATTTCCAACGCGCGAGGTTGCAAGTGTATAAAAACCTTGAATTAGGTGTAAAGTGTTATATTGTTATTAAACATTTATTACATAAATGCTAAGGTTTGTACGGTATAACGAGATTTTCCGAAAATTCCCTGACCTGTTGAACTCCTCGTACTTCCCTTTCTAATAATGGAAGCTTTGTGACATGAAAATCCTCGTAAAGATCCATTATCTTAAAAGGAAAAAAACAATTTATCTTTCGAGAATTTTATCTTGTACTCTCTCTTCATCTGATTTGACAAAATAATATATATATATAAAATATTACTAAAATTTAAAAAAAAACTTCGAAAAACAATAAATTTCAATAATATCACTCATAAATACAACATTAGTTACCTGATCTAAATATTTATCTTGAATTTTATGCCTTGCAAGACACAGCCGACAGGGAGTATCTCCTTCTTTTAAAAATAATAGTTGATTTACTACAATATTATGGGTATCAATACCATATTTTGTTAATTCTTGTACAAGTCGTTCTGTCTCATAAAGCGACAAAAATTCTGCTATGCAAACACAGATAAAAGTCGTTTGATCAGGATTTCTGAACTGTTCATTAACTTGCTGAATGACAGCAAGCATATCTTCCATTTTATTAGAGAATGTATCCACATTAAAGTCCGTTAATCCCAACAATGAACTTATCTATAATAGAAAAATCTTTTTTTAATTTAAATAATACAGGAACAATATTTGATATACTTGATAAGTATTAATTTTTTTTTAGATCAAATAATGGACAAATTCTAACTTGTGTGATAAAAGGACTAATCTTCATTTTTAGACGCATTAATTTTCCCAATCCTTTTTCAATCACTTGTGGAAACGATAGTAGCCTTAACGTATGCCCAGTAGGTGCAGTATCAAATACCACAACAGAAAAGTTCATTCCTTTTACAAGCCTAGAATCATCATATAAAAATATCAAAATAAAAAACGAAAATAGAAAATAGATTTCAGATATATCTGTGATTTTAGTTTACTACAAAGAGAGCTTATTATATTATTAGTGTTTCATAAAAATGAGAAATATAAAATTGTAAATTTACTTCATAACTTCTGCATAACTCATTGCCTCATCTATACCAGGAAATGCACTGACAATTTCATGCATAACATTTTTACTTAATTTCATCGCTTCTCCTCCTGAAACTGCACATGATATGTCTAATGTATTTAATATAAAAGACACTATATAACTATAATATAATGAGTGTATAACACAGTAGAAAATTTCTTTAAAACTTTGCAAGTAATATATTATTTCTTTTACTTCAACTGCATAGCAATTATTGCAATAGTTATTACTATATATCATTTTATTTATGTATTAATTTTAATTATATATTTTATATATTTTGTTATAATATTTGATAAATTATGTTTTTTTTATTCATAATTCTAACAAAACTGTTTATCTAAAATAACTTATAGATGTTGGACTGAAATAAAAGTGTTTCAAAGACAAACCTGTTTCACTGTCAAAATATTCCTCTGGTAATTCTGTAATGCCAACATTAGGGTCAACCTCCATTGCAAATAAATTATCAAAACTCTTCACCTTAGTAGGTACTTTGCTAAATTTCTGATCAAATGCATCAGAAATATTGTGCGCTGGATCTGTAGATATAATAAGTACACTTTCCCTAACTTTGGACAGCTGTACTGCCAGGGAACAACTGCAAAACAAAGATTTAGATTAGTCTAACTTTTTTATTTAAAGAGCAGCAGATGTATATGTTGGATACATAATACAAGAACATTTACTTTATTGTAAGAAAAATCCATAAAAAAGTAGGTAGTATCAAATTTAAAGAAAAATTTAATTGGTTTATTGCAGAATATTTTTCATAATTTTACGAAAAAAAAGAAGAGGTTTAGAATATTTTGTTATATCACAATAATTATGTGAGAATAATATATATATATATATATATATGTGTGTGTGTGTGTGTGATATATATATTATATAATATATATAAAATTCATATATAATATATAATTGTACATCTAAATATATATATATAAATGTTATATAAAATTATATAATTATATATACATAATAACTTTATTAAGTGCAATGACACGACAGAAAATAAAGTAAAATTAATGGACGCAATTGCACACAGAAGGCGAGGCTGCAGCTGATATGCTGATCTGATGAGAACATACTCATTAAACGGGATTTTTTATTGATTCCCATCACCGGGATTGACTAACACGACGACATTTCCAGGTTATGTATACCTGCAGGTTGTCTTTCCGACTCCACCTTTGCCACCCACGAATATCCATCGTAAAGAATGTTGCTCGATCACGTTCCTGATGGAGGGTTCGAACTCCTCCATCGCCTCCTTCTCGGCAGTACTCATGTGTTAATGATGATAATGCGTAACACTGGGAGAAATTTAGTACATAATTCTTAATAATCGTCGCGTATGGTCGCGTAGCGTGTATATACACAGGGGAAAATATGAAAGTGAAAAGCACAATCCTATACTAATAAAGCTCGCGCACAACGTGGCGCGTCATTAAATTGCTAAGATGTATTCGTCAGTGTTCGTCCCAGTTACACCTTCTGCACTTCGTATATTTCTTGTTTTCTCTCTCTCTCTCTCTCTCTCTCTCTCTCCTCTCTTTCTCTCTCTTTCCTTTTAAAATATGTGAGCGTATATGAGTTCCAATTAAAAAAATTAGCAAAAAACGCAGCTTTTCGAAATTGTATTTATGACTTCTACTCCGATTCATTGATTAATATAACTTATTATCATTATTCATTATTAATATTAACTGACAAATATGTTATTAATTATATATTATTATATATATAACATATACAATATAAATAGAATCATTAATTTGTTAACTATTTGTTACTTAACATATGAAAAAAAATTAGATTATAGAAAAATAACGAATTATATTATATAATTCAAAATTTTGTTATACATAATTTCGCTGGTTGATTTAATCGCTGCAGATTAAATTAAATTAATTGAAGTGTGATCGAAGTCGCCAATGTTCACAGTTCACTACCAAATAGCACACTACGGCCGGTATTCATAGTCAAAGCTCAAGGCAGTGCTTAAGGTCGTCTTGGTCAAGATTGTCTTATTTAATTAAGACCGTCTTGAGAGCGTAACAATTCATAGTCACGAAATAAGACGACCTTCGAGAAGAAGTTCTTCCTTAAGTAATTCTTGTTTGATTTAAGGTTGTCTTGAC
>NW_017300070.1:28677-28924 GCF_001594075.2 Trachymyrmex cornetzi | reverse complement strand
GCGCTCTCCTATTGGTAGAGCGTGTGACATCAACCAATAGAAAAGATTAATCCAACCCAGGTTGGTGCAAACCCGATCGGGCCGAAAACGCTATAAGTATGACAGATTTCCTAACCTCAATAGTCGTCAACTTTAATGTTAAGTATCTCAAGGTGCGTTCCGTATCGCGCATGATGTGCATGATGCATCCATTGTCCTTATTTAACATTTGGTGAGCAACAAAGATAAACGATGCATTATGCGCATC
>NW_017300070.1:14816-28619 GCF_001594075.2 Trachymyrmex cornetzi | reverse complement strand
ATCGATTCAGTGTATTTTTATCAAAATGTGAGGTGAACGAGATTCCTTAACATTTATCAATTTTGCTTAAGTCCACCTCGAACACGTCTTGGCCAAGACCGTCTTATTTCGTATATATATATATGTCAAATAAGATGTCTCATAATGACTATGAATTCGTAACTAAGAAGATAGTCTTACGTCTATGCTTATTTTAAACAAGATGTGTTTATGAATCATGTCAAGACCGTTCAAGACGTTTTGAAATAAGATCGTCTCCGATAAGCTTTAACTTGAGATTTTACTCAACTACCGTCTTATTTTTCGACTATGAATCTATAGGACATCTTAAGACCGTACTTAAGGCGGTCTTAAGAATAAGTTCTGACTATGAATACGGCCCTACGGCCCGTATTCAGAACGCGCTTACAACGGTGTTAGCACTGTTAGCACGCTACATACTATACTTTACGTCACGTATATTATAGAATTTCAGAGATAAAAGTGCGTTTTTATCGATAAAAGTGCGTTCTGAATACGGGCCAACGCTTACAAAGCGTTAACAAAGCGTTAAAAAAGCGCATATATAATCACTTTTTTAGCACTTTGCAAGTGCTGCTGTGTTACTTTGGGCGCTTTGGACTTTTACTCTCTCTATTGTAGATTAACTTTAATAAATTAAACTGAAATAAAAATGAATAAACATTTGTAAAAATGTCCAAGATGATAATTAATCCTTTCAGACCTGATTTTATTGGAAACATGTTAAAAAAATTTTTTACCTTAGTACACATGTCTGAGTCATTCGTGTCCTGTCCATTTCTTTTTTTGAAATACTAAGAGCACCTGGTCAAATATCGGTCTTTTTTCTATTACTAAAAAAAGTTTGATATCTCGAGAACAAGTTTTGTGCGTTACCGGCCTCGATTTGTGCATATCCTTTAATTGGCATAACTCCAAAGTTCACCTTTGGGTCACAAATGATCCACTGTACACACAAGGTGTGTACAGAGTGTACGTTTTCTGTTAACTAAAAAAATTTTTTTTAAAACTTCAACTAATTCTCAGTTGTATTGCGAGTTGTATTTCGCGAATTAATAAAAAAAAGATCTAATCCTAAAACAACATATTAGTCCTTTTAATAAACGATTTTTGGTTAAATGTTGTTAGTAATATTATATATTATGTTGTTTGTAATGTTACAAAGAACATTTTCCTAATAAATTATAAATTTTTTTAACACAATAGCAATAATAAAATCCATCGTTTTAAAATGTAAATGCAACATATCTTCAATTTATAGCCATTCATGTAGGTATATTAAAAAAACATTATTTTCAGGTTACTCAATAACTAAACTTTTTGGACAGTCGACACTTGAACTATTTTTTTTTCTTGTAATTTGGAATGTCAATTTTAAGATACTGAACCATACCTTTCCTTTAAACATTTTTGTTCCAAAGTTTTATATTTTTATATGAAACAGTGCATTTTTCTGATTTCGTTAACTATATATATTTAGTTACAACAATTTATCTACAATTTGTTATAAATATATAACTGCACAAATACTTTCTAAAGATGTCAAAATATATGTAAAAACTGTTTAATAATTTATATATAGGTATACTTGTAAAAGTGATAAAAATTAAGCCACGAATGACCGAACGTGTGTACTAAGGGTTAAATTCAATTTAAGAACACTTTATTATAATTCATACTAAACAATTAATTTTTTCAAAATTTTTCAGGTATTATACGTATACATTTATTATATATGCATCTGAGAAAGAAAAGTAATTTTTTTACGTTTTATTATCTGAATTTTCACCTTCTAGAAGTTTCGTTTACGCTTTTGTCATTTTTCCTTCACATTCGATTTACACTCAGATTTTTGTTTTCGTAGAGTTTCTATTAGTCATTTCATTAATTAGATAAGATTTTGGGGCCATTTAAAAATATATTCAAGATAATAATTTAAGTACAAAATTGGACTACGAATATTTCAAATATTTGAATTTTATGAACAGTTTAAAAAGTGTTAAAAAATGTCAACATTCTAATCGTTCTTTCCTTCTTAGATATCTCGATATTCGATATATTAAACGCAGAAAAAATATCGAACGGTCAACAATGTCGACTATCGAGAACTAGACCGCGCGATTATCGTACGGCGGGATCGATTAGGAATCGGGATGCACCTCTTTCTCTCTGGCCTAAGTAAATAGTTTGTAGCCTATATCGGTCTGTACTGTAGTGTCTATCAGTGTCTGTATTGTATCGCGATGGATCCGTAGTGGCAACAGCTACAACTTGAAGATATGATGTCGTGCATGGTAGAGATCGAGTCCTGGTGGATGTGAAAACGAAGAGAACGCTGTTATTCATCGTCGTGATTTTCGTGGAGTAAACGCGACGTACGCAATCGAAAGGCATGCCGCAATTTCACAAGATCGAGATTAACAGGACGGAATGGGAGGTACCGGAGCGGTATCAGTTGCTCACTCCGGTGGGCTCGGGTGCTTACGGTCAAGTCTGGTAAGCGACATCGTCAGCAGAGAACGACGTTGGCACAATCATCACCTGATGTTACATGCGCGCGCGCGAGAAAAAGAACCTTGACGATATACGTATTTGACAGAGACTGCCAAGAGACTTGACTAAAGCCCAATTCCACCAATGTAAGATTAACTTTAATCTCGGTTTAACTCTTGTTGATTTTGTACTGTTTATCTTTTTCTAATTCTAAGAAAATCGAGATTAAAGTTAATCTACATTGATGAAAGACAGAGCCTAAGTTGCAACAAAATTCTCTGATCTTCTCAATCTTTTCCTTTAAATTTATTTTACGTCGCAATGTGTAGTTCTGGTACATTCAATTTAATTATTCTGACAAGGGAATATTCTAGATTGTAAGTGATATAAAAAAAACTAATATTATCAGTCAAGAGATCACATTTAAAACAGATATTCTAAATGGTCAGATCTTAGGAATTCTATGGATTTTGTATCTGACTTAGGCCTGATTGCACCAACGTTACTTTGACTTTAAGCAAGGCTTAAAACTCTCTCTGTCTCTGTCTCTTTTTCGCTTTAACACTCAAACGAGACAGAGAGAATTTTAAGTCTTGCTTAAAGTCAAAGTAATGTTGGTGCAACCAGGCTTAACTCAGACAGACCAGGTTTAACTCAGACACAAAATGTCTCGAAAACAATGCATTTTTTAGATACTTCATAAAGATATTTCAAATAGAAGTTGTTGGGTTTGAAGAAGGCCATGAGCTAATTAGATATTAGATCCAGGGCTCACTTTGTATCCAATCAACCTGAGTTTTATTATAAGTAGCTTGTCTAACAGCCATCTTCAAACTGTACAACTTTTATTTGAAACATTTTTTATCAATGCATTGTTTTCAAGATATTGTGTGTTTAAGTTAAAATGACCAAACATGTTTCGGCCTAAGTTACGGACAAAATTCATAGGATCTCAATATTTAACCATCTAGAATATCTATTTCAAACATGATCTTTCGACTAGAAAGTAAATTTTTTGTTATGCAATTTAGAACGTTCTTTTATGAAATATTTAGTTTGATTATATGTATATTTTTGTAATTTTATACCTAATTCAAATATCACAATTTTACATATTATAAAAATGTTCCTTTGCAGTTCTCGTCTACCCATTTTCACTGATAAAGATTAACTTTAATCTTGATGCAATTTTCAGCTTTTTCTAGTTCTAATACCTGTATTACACTAGTGATTGGAGATTATGTCTACGTTTGCGTCTCTTGATTTATCAAAAAGAAGCTGTTGGCCAGCAGTTCCTCTCGCAATCTCCAATCGCTAGTACGATAAGGTATCCATCAATATCAGATTAACTCTGATTTCAATTTAATTTACTCTTTAATCTTTTCTAATTATAACAATTAAAAAGATAAACACTATTAAATTAAACCGCGATTAAAGTTAATCTTAACGGCTTAGTTAAGTTGATAGAAACGGCTCGTTTCTACCAATGTAGTTTAATTTTAATCTCGGTTCAACTAACTCTTTATCTTTTTCTAGTTCTAAAAATTAGAAAAAAAATGAAGAGTAAATTGAACCGAGATCAAAGTTATCTATATTGATAGATCTATATTGATAGAAATGGGCATAATTCTAAGAATTAGAAAAAAATAAAGAGTAAATAAAACTGAGATTAAAGTTAATGTACGTTGGTAGAAAAATGGACGTAAGTCGCAAAAAAATTTTTCATTCTTGTTGATTTTGCCCTTTGAATTTGTCTTACATCGCAATGCTTGGTTTTGACAGTGAGACATTTTAATTTGATTTAATATTTTTGTAATTTATATCTCTAATGGTTCAGGTACAAATTTTATAATTTTAAATTATATAAAATTTATTATAAAAACCTTTTTTGAAGCTTTCTTCTTGTGCCTTGTGCAGCTTATTAATCGTTGATCAGCAAATCGTGATCGATTGACAGCCAAATGGAAAATTGCTGGAACGAACAACGTTTCATGAGACTGGAATCGTGAATCGATCGCAATCTTGACGTTTACGTTTTTGGCATTAGAGTGGCAAGATTGTCATTGCGTGATTATTTTCTGTCGTAAAGAACGGCTGGAATATAATGATTGCGGGGGTGTTAATTCCGAGTTTTATGCACGCGTCCTGCACTTTCATGCAAATAAACTTAGAATGATATTTGTCATACGATGTTATTGAGAAATAATGCTAATAATGCGAAATCTTATTTGCTATTGCTCAAGATTTAAATTAGATTTCTATTTTTTTTTCTGTTTTCCAATAAATACGGTTTATTGTAATGCTTCACATCATGCTAATAAAGAGTATAAGCAGAATCGTGTTGCTAAAAAAAATATATATATATTTTTTTTATTTCAGTTCAGCGGTGGATACAACTACTGGGCAAAAGGTGGCGATCAAAAAGTTAGCCAGGCCATTTCAGTCAGCTGTGCACGCAAAACGCACATACAGGGAACTACGTATGTTAAAACATATGAATCATGAAAATGTGGGTAAACACAATTATCAAGGCATTTTGACTATTGTCCACTTAATATTAGAAATGCTTTGAAACATTCCTTGATAATATAATTAGTACCAATTTTTTTTTATTGCTCAAAAAAAGTGCTTTGAAGCATTTATAGATTTAAGTGGATTGTATTCTTATAATCAATCCTTGTTTGTAGTTAATCTTAAAGACATGTGTTGTTCTCTTATAGGTAATAGGATTGTTAGATGTATTCCATCCGTCTTCGTCTTTGGAAGATTTTCAACATGTGTAAGTATCATATCTGTCATGTGAGGTTAATCTTATTTTTTTCATATTTTAATTATGTTATTTATTTATACAGATACCTAGTCACACATTTAATGGGCGCCGATCTAAATAACATTGTCAGAACGCAAAAGCTTTCTGATGATCATGTACAATTTCTTGTCTATCAGATTCTCCGTGGTTTGAAATATATTCATTCTGCAGGAATCATACATAGGGTACGATCGTGCACTGCATATATTTATTCAAAATGTTAAAAGTATAGAAGCACTTCCTCACAGATTTGATCAATAGGACTTGAAGCCATCTAACATAGCGGTTAATGAGGATTGTGAGTTAAAAATATTGGACTTTGGCTTGGCCAGGCCAACAGAGAACGAGATGACCGGCTATGTTGCCACTAGGTGGTATAGAGCGCCTGAAATTATGCTTAATTGGATGCATTACAATCAAACAGGTCAGTAATTATATTAGAGGGAGAAATGAGAGAGGGAGAAAAAGATAGCGATATATATCTTATCTGCTTTATCTTATACATTATGATACATAAATCATATAATGCTGTAATACTATTATTGTGCATTTTAGTTGACATTTGGTCAGTTGGATGTATTATGGCAGAACTATTAACTGGAAGAACACTATTTCCTGGAACAGATCGTATCCTTGTTACTATTAATATTTTTGTTGTATTACTTTAATTCAGTCTTTTATTTTCATCTTTTTCTCATAAAATATATGATAGATGTATGTTTTTAACACAACCTCATTAATCAGTCTTGACAAATATTTATCTCATCCATTTATCTCATCTAGTTGCAATGTCCTTTAAATATGCTTTTTGCTAAGGATCTATTGTAACTGATATCCCATAGCTATGTTGAACTCTTAAATCTAATATAATTGCATATATTCTGCTTAACATGCTTTTAGAAAGCTATCTGCTTACACTTTGCATCATAGATCTAAAAGTTGTCTGCAGATTCAGCATGAGTAAAATATAAAAATTTTATAAATAAGAATATTAATGATATATTTAGAATATGTAGCATATTTTAAAAATAATAATAGATATTTTTAACCAAGGGGATATTTAGTGTTTTTAAAGAAAAATATAGTGGAGCCTTAGCAAGAGCAGATATTCATCAACTGAATTTAATTATGGAAATTTTGGGTACTCCACGAGACGAGTTTATGAAAAAAATATCGTCAGAATCGGTAAGTTTTAATTATTTTACCGTAATTACTTAGCATGAAATATGCACGTTTTATACATTTTACATAAAATGTGAATTATGTTTGATCTTTTTTTTCTTGTGAACATGTAAAATAAATAATGAAAATGAATATTACATCTTGGCAAATTCTTGGATTTAACATTGACATAGTATTTAATACAATGTTCTAGTAACAAGTATAATCTCTCTGTACTTTGATAAATTATATTTATAGATAACAATAATTAAAAATAGTGTATATTTATATATAATTACTAAATGAGAAAATTTCAAAGTTGTAACAAAGTATGTTTTAACAAATACTAAATAAGAAAATTTCAAACAACGTAGATTTTAAGTACAAAGTTGTAACCGAAGTTGTAACATATAGTATATCTTAACAAAAAAAGATTTAAATTTTACATGAAATTTAATATATGCAAATATAGCATATTAATGAAATATAGTGTATAAAGTTAAATTTTTCACATTTGATGTCTATTTAAAGCTCTAATTCACGCTGCTTTATAACAAGTATGCAGCTTGCTTTAAATGCAATTACTTGCAAGTTGTGGGAATGGTTTTATGTATTTAGTTAATAAAATTACTTTTTAATTATTATTTAATTAATACTGCTTTTCCAAACATACCTTAACCATAAGCAGACATTGATCACCTAACACGAGTGTTAGTACTCTGTGGTACACCCACAGAAGAAACATTAAGCAAAATTACTAGCCAAGAGGTAAATTTGTTTTTTAAATCTACATATACATTAAATTTTATATTAAAACTTAAAATGTAATCATTATACATAAAAGAAATACAAATATATACTTTTTAAAACTAACTTTTGACTCTTAATTTTATATCTAATATATAATATTTATGTTTATATAGTTTGTTTATAATGCTTCGGATTATACAATTCATAATTTTACTATTGTAAAAATGTAAATTTAAAATTTTGGAAGATTTATATAAAGATAAAGAGATATATGAAATATATAGAGAAAGTATAATATAGAGTGTACATGTGCAGGATATAGTTTAATAAATAACGTTATAATTTTTCTATCATAATTGAATTATTGTTACAGGCTAGAAATTATATTCAGAGTTTACCACCGTTAAAGAAAAAAAATTTCAAAGATGTATTTCGTGGGGCTAATCCATTAGGTAATTAAAAAAATATCTGGTAATTTATATTGATGCTTGTCGAACAATGCATATAGAATCATATCGAATTTTTGTCTAGCTATTGATTTGCTGGAATTGATGTTGGAATTGGATGCAGAAAAAAGGATTACAGCGGAACAGGCTTTAGCACATCCGTATCTTGCACAATATGCGGATCCAACTGATGAACCCGTTTCTCTACCATATGATCAGAGTTTCGAAGATATGGATCTTCCAGTAGAGAAATGGAAAGGTATGCATTTTACTAATGCCTGTTTTAATTTAGAGCATTATCAACATTGAGTAATGGTTATTGTCACTTATAGAACTTGTGTACCATGAGGTTGTAAACTTCGTCCCACAGCAGCTACCTACATTGTCTTCAACAATTGAAACGACTTCTTAAGAACAACTTCTTAAAAATAGTTATAACGCGTGTAATATAGATTTAAGCACAGTAAGATACAATAATATAGATTAACAATAGATGATCATGAGTGAAAAATATACATTATGTATAATTGTTCTATACGAAAATAATATTGTATATATAATTTATAAATAACGTAGTATATCACTGAGCTAATTTCTAGAAGATAGGATATATATTTTTGTCGAAAAGAAAACTATAAACTTGCTTACGGTTTAATTATGTAACTCAATTATCAGTTGATTATCAATGTCTATTACACAGCAATCTTGTTGTGTATACATTTTTTTAGTTATTTTATCAAGTATCAGTTCTCTTAGTCCGTGAAAGAGATCATTATGCAATGAATTGATTTTATAAAATATTTGATTATTATCATATATAAATTATGATGAACCTTGCCATACAATCAAAATATATAGTATCAAATATATATACATATATATAACATTTAGACTTAAATACATAATAATATATTAATTGTAGTACTTATTATTTTTAATTATGCTACTACTAAATCAAAAAACGATATTTGTAACTATAAATCCGCCCGCATTTTCCAAACTTTAACAAAACGACCAATTGTTCGCTGAAATCTAAGAAAATTAATTCCTACTGCAATAGAGAAAACATAAATTGTAGCAATAAAGTAGAATATACAAGGCAATGTTATAAATTAGGAATTGCATACTTGATGAACAACAAAAGATATTTTGTCATGTAAACATAAGGTATAAAATTTACAAAACAAATGGACAATTTATATTTATACTACTAATGTGTGATACGAAAAAAGAAATATGTACGAAAATATATTTGAAATTGATGAGATTTAATACCTCATTTCCATTCTAAACCTGTCATTTATTTTGTAATGATGCACATATACATTGCATCCTTCATCTTTTTCTTCTCTTTCTAAATTTCTATGTATTTGTAATCGATCGGTACAATGAAGAAGCATATTGTAACATTTGTGATATATTTTCTTTGCCAATCATACACGTTTTCTGATCAAAAATATCAGCTAAATACAAATCAGTGTTTAAACTTGTGTTTAAATCTATTTTTTGATCTTGATAGTGTTGATTAAAAAGGTTAAATAACCTAATTGATTTATCATAAAATATTTTTTAATATGCCAAATGCATGGGCCGAGGATCATACCGAGAAATTAATAGCACTTTATGGACAATATCAATGTTTGTGGAATCCATTCCATCCCGAGTTTAATAACAAATCATTGCGTTACGAAGCGTATAAGAAGATAAAAAATTCCATTAATATTCCTGGATTAACAATATGTGCTTGTATTAACAGGATTGTGAATGTAAAAAAAGAATACTGTTATGAACTATCAAAAATCGCTGCAGCTATATCTTGCGAAAAATTATACGTGCCAAAAGTGAAATGGTTTAAAAGAATGCATATGCTTTTCTTCCCATACATGCCATTATCTCATAATAATTTTAGAAAGGTATGCAATAAAAATAATATATAAAAAATGATTATATAAATTTCTTTGTTAAATTATACTTGTGTGCTATAAAACATTATATAGTAATTATAAAATTATATATAAATATTATTGAATTTTAAAATTATTATTATAAATTTGTTCATGTTTATAATGCATCTGTTGTTTTTATGTTATATTTGTAATATATATCGCAAAAAAATGCACAAATATATTTGCAGCAAGATAACAATCATCAAAAATTTAACGATAGCAATATTCAAGATAAATTTTGGCATTTATCTTTTGAGAAATCAGGGGACAAACAAATTTGCTCAAATAATACTTGTGGAACGTGTGAACTCCAAGAAATTGAGTTGTGTTTAAAATTGAGGTCTAAAATTGATTTACTATTTATATATATTTTGTATAACTATAAGATATCATGAAATATGATTACAATAATATTTTTCAAGTGCAGAGATACCGTTCATTCTGCTCCGAAATTGCAAGATACTGTCGTCCCTTCTGCAACTATCCAAACGGTTGATGTAGCGACAGAAACGGGTAATGGTATCGTAGAACAAGAAACGCAAACGGATTTGCTCCATGTTAGAAACAAATACAAGATATTAATAAAGTATAAAATACAGATATTTTCAATAACGTTATATCATATTAATAGGAACGAAAATACATCGCAGGCGACAATGAAGGAAAACAGGTTTATATGTACTAAGTAACAGCGAGTAATTTATAATATTAATTTTTCAAGAGGAAAGGAGGAAACAATATAAAATCTTTTATAACAGGATCGTTCTACATGTATAGATATTCCTATAGAAGTGTATGGCAGAAAAAAAGTTGAAGATAACTTTGATATATTCGGGAAAAGCATAGCGTTTCAATTACGAACTATTGATATTCGTGAGTAAAATCTGTTGATTATAGTAGGAAATAATTGTCACTAAAATAGCTTGTTTTTAGAGACCGCTGTGGAATTGGAAAAAAAAATACAAAATTTATTAACAAAAGCGCGATTAAAAATTTTACAATCTAAATTAATGGATCAGAGTGACAACTCAATCTGCTGTTACGATTATAACGATTGTGAAGTAATGTGTAAAGATGGAACTTGTAACTGTGGTCTAACATTAAAGGAATGTTTATTACTTGCTAAAATTAAAGAGAGCAAGAATTATGGTAGATTTTGCTACAAGTAGTAGACGAGATTAGAACAAGTATCTTGGCAATATTGATTTACCAATGTGTGATTGCAATCAATATTTTTAGTTAAATTGTTATTTAAAGTTAGATTTATGTATAAGTGTAATTATATATTGAGAGGAAATAAATTCTTTAGTTAAACACATATATGATAAATATCAATAAAAATATTAACAAATGCAAATAATGTGATCTTTTTTGCTGACAATATTTTTATTAATGTGTAGAACAAAATATACTTTGTAAAGAAAATATTTAAGTAAATAGTTATAAAGTAATTATATACATATAAGTAGTAAATTGATATTAAACAATAAAAAATTCTCGTTATATCCGTGATATAAAAAGACATCATGGTTTTTTTTACATCTGGTTATATCGAATATTATTGATATAAATAGACATATTCACTTAAGACTTTATAAATCGCAGTTTTCTTCATGTGACACACAAAATTGTATAAGTTTTCTATTCATAAAATATATAAATTGAGTGTTGCTATTGATGAATTAAATATAATTATGTCTTTAAAATGGAACGAAAATGTTATCCTTATTTTTTTAAATGCATATCAAAAGCACCCATGTCTTTGGAATCCATATTATGTGAAATATTATGATTGTTTAGCCAAAAATGATGCACTCAAGAATATAATTAAAGAACTTAACATACCCGAATTGAATATATCTGATTGTCTAGAACAGATTAAATTGATAAGAAAAAAGTAAAAATTTAACATATAAGAGTAAAACATAAAGGATAAAAATTTTTATTTATTTTTGATGCGGAAATTTATATTCGATATTTACTCATCCAGATTGAATTAGTTTTAAAAGTGTTTTTCTTATCTTAGATATGGACAGGAACAAATAAGAGTTATCAAAGGGTTTCAATCAGGCAAATTATATGAATCTCCTTTTGCTTGGTTTCCTATAATGGTTGAAATGTTAACAAAGGTGATTGACGATGAAAGTAAATTGCAGGTAAAATATATAATATAATTTATATGTATGTATATATATATATATATATATAATTCGAAGGATATTATTTATAAAGGAAATTATTCTGAAAGGAGTAGACATCAATTTTTCAAAATAATTTATAAATTGGTAGATCATGCATTGAGATATCAATAATAAAAATTTTAATATTTTAATGAATTATTTATATTATTATGGATAGAACAGAACAGTGAAAATGCTATCTCCTGTAAAAGATTGCATTACTATACCATATGACAACAACAGCAGATATAAAAATGTATCTAATTTTTCTTGTATGCAAGATTATAAGACAAAATCAAGAAAAAACAGTAAATTTACAAAATCTGGTAAAAAAAAGTATTTAAGGAATAATCATTTCTATTTTAATTTGCTGTTATAAAGTGAATTTATGTATTACTCATTCAAACAATATGTGCCAGGGAATTTTGAACATGAAAGTGAAGGACAGAGTAATACACAATTGCTGCAGTGTCCATCTTGTGGTTGGGAAGATATAAATCCTAACAAATTGGATATAAAAACTGTGAAAACAACTTACGAAAATATAAAACCATTAAACACAGTTCCTTGTCCAGAATACTCCAATTTAGCTAATAAACTTAACGGAGGATACAAAGCACATCGAATAATAGACAATATGTATCAAGGAAAATACGAGAATATAATTTCATGTCCAACCTTTTCTAGCGGATTACCTAGTTATACAGGCTATTCTACAGACATATCGAAAACTAACTATATATACTATCCACAAAGCACTTGCAATTACATAAATCAACAAATGAAACAGACGACACCAGTAGCAATTGTTGCATCCAAACCAAAATTCTGTACAAGAAAAACACAATTATCAAGCAAACAATTATTTCCGGAAAGACAAACGAAACAAGTAGGGACCATCATTGAGCAATACAATAAGGGAATACAAAATACAGTTTACGTGTCGAAAGGAAAGACAGATATTGTACAGAAATGCTATAGAGAAATCCAAAGTAAGCCTTTAACATCTCAGGAAGTGTCAAAGCAAGTAGCAGTAAATACTGTGGAACAATGTGATAAGGAGATTCAGAATACTATTTGTGCAAGTCCAAGTAATTGTCAAGTTTTTCAAATATATTCTTCGACACAAGAAGTAAAGCCAATTGATGCAAATACCATGAAATGCCCTACAAACGACATGCGAAATACGATTGGTATAAAATTAAAGATCGTAGAAGGTTCTATGCCGAATTTTATACTGATAACTACCGATGGAAATTATTTGTCACTGATACAAAGAGATTTGGAGGAATTCACAACTAATAAATGTCAGAAAGATACTGGTAATCATGATCAGAAAGATTTTTAAATCTCATGATATCAGGGAATAGAAGTAACGCGTTAATTGTTACCGTTACTTTTTTTTGGTAATGGTCTTTTTTTTGTAACTGTAATAGTAACGTAATTAAATTTGACTTTCTATTCCTTGTAAGAGATATACGAGGTGTGATCAAAAAGTAAGGTGACTTTTCATTTTTATAAAAAAATATTCATTTATTCATCCAAAATTATGTTATCCTCTTCAAAATAATCCCCCTCTGATACAATGCACTTGTGCCAGCGCTTTTTCCAGTCGTCAAAACACTTCTGAAAAACACTTTTGGGTATTGCCTTGAGTTCCTCCAGCGATGCAGCCTTAATCTCCTCAATCGTCGCAAATCTTCGTCCTTTCATGGGCCTTTTCAATTTTGGGAAGAGGAAAAAGTCGCAGGGGGCCAAGTCTGGTGAATACGGTGGCTGAGGCATGATGACAGTATTGTTTTTGGCCAAAAAACTACTCACTAGTAACGACGTGTGCGCAGGTGCATTATCATGGTGCAGAATCCATGAATTTTTTTTCCACACTTCCGGACGTTTTTTTCTTATTGATCACGCAAACGCCACATAACCTCAAGGTAATACTTGTTAAGGGGTTGGCATAAATGTCAAACCAGTCTAGGGTCTAGTGGTGAGGTTGG
>NW_017300070.1:4563-14330 GCF_001594075.2 Trachymyrmex cornetzi | reverse complement strand
GTTGACTCACCATACGCCACTGTCAACATTTCAAGAGTTTTTGAACACTTAATACCATTTTTTACACAAAAATTAATACAAACTCTCTGCTCCATTATTTTCAACAGCAAAAAATCGCCGAGGACGCAAACATGAGTCTAACCTTTATGCCTCTCACATAAAAACAACACATGCTATATAGTCAAAACTGTGAACATATGATCGTGACGAGTGTACCAACACAACAACAAAAAAATTTTGAAATTAGAGTGTACAGATCGCGCGAAATTCAAAAAGTCACCTTACTTTTTGATCACACCTCGTATATAATATAATACAAGCCTGTCCAATTTGAACTCCGAAGCTAAAACGCAAAGCCATCGACGTAAAAAAAAATTCAATGTGATCAACATTTTAGGAACTATAAAGTGTTGATAAAGGTCACTTACAATTAGATGCGTATCAACACTTTACAGTCCTCGAAATCTTACGCATATTGAATTTTTTGTGTCGATGGCTTTGCGTTTTGGCTCTGGAACTCAAATTGGACAGACCTGATATAATATATATTCTTAATTAAATTATTTTATATTAAACTTTATATCTGATAAAATTTAATTGTTAGTTTAGAAACGGATAACGTGATTTAGTTAATATAATTTTTAAAAAATTTACAAATGTCGTAAACAACATTGTCAATTTACTTTCTTTTCTTTTAGAAGCGGAAAAAGCTTATTTTGCATTAGATAACAAGAAACTCGTTGAAAATGAAGTTTGCACTAAAGAAACTTGCTCCTTTCTTCTCTCTCACAACATAATAGAGATTATTAAACACAATTCTGCAGTGACACAAGCTTTACTTCAATGTTTAGAAAAAATAATGCAGGAAAGAACAAACGTTTATTCTGTTACGTCGCACTTATCAAAGATAGATGTAAATTCAAATTGTAAGTAGTGATTATTTCTTATAACGATGTATAGATTTATTTTAAATACGTAAATAAATTTTGTGTATTATATTTTTTACACAGCTTCCGAGGTAACTGTGTGTGAACAAATTCCATCCAAATTTCTAAACGAGAATATACATTCTGACACTAGCTCTGCTGCTGAACTAGAAAGCTTAAGTTGTTTACCGTGTTTGGAAAAAACAGAAAAAGATAACACCATAGCAATGTTTACTGAAACCCTTTTAGAGATAATGAAGCATGCCTTTGTAATGAATAGTAAGAATGGTCGGCATTTCCGAATATTTTATAAATAGTAAATGTATATAATTAATGTATATATTAAAAAGATGTATATTGAAGCTTTTCATTGTGATTTTTTTCAGTACAAAAAGATTGTGTAAGGAAAGAAGATGCGATCAATGCATTTATCGTTTTAAGTAAAATAAAAGAATGTGCAGATGAAATTTTAAAGATATATACGCTTGTAGATTGGTCAAAGAGACAGATATTAAATAAACTTTATTGTAGATCCAAATCGAAAAGTACTTGCCCTTTAAGGAAAAATTCTGCTTTGAATTCGAATCAGACTCAAGATATTAAAGAGGATGTCGTAGATCACTTTACAACTTATGCAAACTCAAAAGACGTAGAAGTACTATATGAACCCTCCACATCAAAAATTAGAGATTACAGTCTTTCGGAAAATGATACTACATATGCAGAAACAACGATGGACGAACCATTTGTCAAGGATAAAGATGTTACTGCGAGTACAGAAAACCATGATATCGGTTTAAATATATCATTGCCGCAGATATTGCTTCGTGATTCGGAAACTCAGTATACTCCGAAGCAATTACAAGATACAGGCATTGTAACCGATCCCAATTTTGAGGAAAAGATAAGTGTGGCCACTCAAAATCGTGAGCCTATTTTGATTCGTGTAATCAAATCTAATAATAGCGGAGATATTCTAAAATTGGACAAGGAGACATGCGTCCGCGATGCCCATGTTCTGTGGAACGTCGATAAGTACTCGAAAAACATGTATCAGAAGTATTCAGTTAGAAAACTGTTACACTCTGGCATTTCTCATGTATGTGAGAAAGAAGTGAATTGTATAGATTACCGTACATCTTTGTTGCGTACAGTACCAAATCCCTCGAATGGGATTTATAGATACTATAAAGAATGCAGAAGTTCATTGCCATGTCATCATGATTGGATCAAAGCAAATATCACAAATCTTGGAATATCATCGATCCAACGTGTTTCCAGAATCCCATTATATGCGAGATCACGCAAGTATACACAGAGGAGAACTGATTTGTACAGGATGTCACGATCGTACGTATAAGCAGTACTTTTCTGAATGTAATATGATTAACAAACGCGTGAAATAAATCATACAAATAAACTTTATAGTTCGATAATTAGTTTTCTATCCAGGTAATCGAATAAATTATGATTTTTAATTCAAATTCCATTTTATTACATGAAACCGTATAATATTTTCACAATTAGAATATAGGTATTCCTAATTGTAAAGGACACGTATCTATTGATATGAATAAAAGCAAACTTTCACGTATGTGTGATATATGATATCAGTATTTAAATTTAATAAAATAGTATAAAAGAGACATTTGCTATTTTTTCATATTGCTCGTTTTTACATAAATGTTATTATAATTTTAATGCCTTATATACTTTGTTTTTTTATAGTATTTATAAATTAATAATATAATGATCTAATAATGATTAGTTATTAATTATTTGTCCTGAGTACATTCATTTCTTCTTTATATAAATATTATATAATGAATAAATAAAACAATTCTATTTGAGATGCAAATTGCCAGAATATATTCTGACATGTATTTGCATAATAGTAGAAATTGCATACTGTACTACAACTTGATAACAAATTTTGAAATCAGTTAATAAATTACGTAAAATCTAAAATTGGTATAAAGAATATAATTATAATCGCTATGTATAATTAATTCAGCATATCTTATTATTCTTGACGATAACAATTCAAATTAAAGATAATCCACAAATAACGCATTTATAATTGATAAACGAGATTAAAATTCTACATAATTGCAAAATTTTTTCATTTATGTAAAAGTACATAAATAAAAAAATGATGTGTAATATATGTATATTGATTGTTTTATTTTAACTGAAATAATACTGTTGATATTTTTATATAATACACTTTTGAAAACCTAATAAGTTTCACTCTCTTAAAGTATACATATACATGTATATATTTGTATACAGGGTGACTTATTTTAATTTATTTTGGATTTTGTAAAAAATTGTTTAGATAAAAGTAGAATGGTTTTGAGAGGGACGTATTTTGGTCAAATTGTTTTTCTTCTAAATGAAGGTGTAAACGGTCAAAAAGATGTAAACGTCATCTCCAATTTTTTAAATGGAATTGTATGATTTCTTTGCATAATATTATTTTTATAATTATTTTACATATAAAAGTGTTAAGGTATAAAGGTTAAAGATATAAAAGAACCAACAGTTTTTTTTAGGAGAGATTTCATATAATTTAGTCCGACACATATTGACATAAAATGTTAAATCTCGCAAACTATTAATTTTTTGATAACCAAGGTATGATTATAAAAAAATTAAAACTTTACAAAATATTTAACATTTTATGTTAATATCTGCAGGAATAAAATATAAAATATATATATCTTTTTTTGACATTTCCATATAGAAGAAAAACAACAGAAAATCAAATACGTAATAAAAATTCTCCTCAAAATCGTCCCTTTAGTCTAAAATATTTTTTTTCCAAAATTCAAAATAAAAAAGTTTTTGGGAGGTAAATTAAAATGGGTCATCCTGTATGTTAAATTATTGTACTTAGCTTCAACATTTCAGAATTTGTCAACAGTCACATATAACTCTTATTTGACTAGCTTTAAATAATTTTATTATTTGTTAAATCAATGTTCACTTCTGATGAAATCATGTTTTCTGAAAAAGGAAATAAAATTTGATTTATTTCGAAATATTTTCATTTTGTAATATTTGAAGATGTATATTGTGTTTACTGTTATTTAATTTGTTTTCTTTGCGTCCGCTTTCTCGTCTTTAGCTTGACCACGACCAAACAATCTAGCCAATGAGTCCCAAATTCCTCCCAAGAATAAAGCACAGAACAAATTTTCAAATGGCACAAATGGATCATGAATGCCAAGCAAAATTGATGATAACTGAAAAATGATATTGTTAATATTACTTTGTTTTTACATATGTCAAATGTATAAATTTTTAGGAGATATTTTATTAGAATATGGACTTTACCTTGAAGTAGACGAAGAAGATGACAATGC
This sequence comes from Trachymyrmex cornetzi, assembly GCF_001594075.2. Lineage (NCBI taxonomy): Eukaryota > Metazoa > Arthropoda > Insecta > Hymenoptera > Formicidae > Trachymyrmex > Trachymyrmex cornetzi. The sequence continues at coordinate 10,036 of NW_017300070.1, read as the reverse complement.
CAAAGTACACAAGAGCATGAGGTGCAGAAATGAGATCAGTCTTCTTATCTAACACAAAGATTATTGATGCAACCATGGATGCTTTCGTAGGACTGTAAAAAAAATTATTTGTTGTCATTATATTTATGTCGGTTAAAAATATGATTGTATATTATAAAGGAGGGTACAACTTCTTTCGCGACCGTTCGGGGATTGTTTCATTTCTACATATTTTCTTATGTATTTTTTCATAGAAACCGAAAATTGATAATGACAAACTGGATCAATAATTCTGAATGAATTTTTAAATAAAACATGATCGACTTCATATCACTGTCATTTATTTCCTAGCGATTTTGTAACAATAGTGAAAGATTCTTTATTTTAATGTACCAATTTTTTTTAAAGTATAGCGTCATTACTATAATTATATAACTTTCGGTTTTCATTAAGAAAAATACATTAAAATATAGAAATGAAATAATCCCCGAATGGTCGCAAAAACGTGAAAGTTGTATGGTCCTTCATAATTTAAATATTTGTTCATATAAATATTATAAACTTTACGTACAAACTGGGTTGCATAAATTCCATCGCAGTCGGTGTCCATACGCCACGTATAAGACGCTCAAGTAATTTGGTAAATTCAGCTCCGTTACCTGTATAAATATTATAATTGCACATATGTTAACTGTTAAATATATATTAGCTTATTTTATAGCGCGCGTTCGTATATTTTAGTTGTGGAAATAATGTGATATACATTTCATTTGGTATATATATTTCATGTTTTATGACGAACCTTTGAACGTTCCAATCAATATCATAATAAGATATGCATTTGGATAAAGTTTCCCTGCGTGAGTTACTCCGTCGTACACTTTTTTACACCTGTAAAAAATAGCTTAGGTTTATATGCATTGGCATTTTATTTTAAATCGTTTTTATATTCCCTTTTATATGTGCAAGTACATAGTTCTTATAAGCATATAATGAAATAAAAAAACATCTTGAAAATTAATAAATAACATTTACTTGCCTATAAATTTCTTTCATAGCAGCACATACTATTTTAACTGGTAAAAATTTGGCAATCTTATATCCAATGTCAAACGGTGTGTAAAATATCACATACCTGAAACATTTAGGAAAGTTTTCTTTTAATAATGCAAATCTTTTTTACTGACATTACCAATTTTTCTCTAATTAAAATTTTTTATTTCTTGAATAGTTTTGTAAAATTGACATAACATTTAAAAAATAATAGTTTATGAAATGCAAAGCACTATAACAGGCCACACAGACATTACTGACCACACAATAGTTGCAACTACCACTTGTGGTGTATTTTTCAATGGTGCAAGAATTGGTTCCCCTAATAATCCATTGCACAGCATACTGCTTGCAAAAACGGACAACATTGTAGACAGCCAACATGATAAAGGATGTTTGCGGGAAAATGCTTGTGCACCTAAATATAGATATATTGTTATACATTATTTCCCGAAAATTTAACTATGCGTGAAATTAAATTTTTGACATCTATCATAATTTATAATAGTGTATATTTTAAATAATAAATTACAAGAAAGAAGTAAATATTTGAAACTATATCTACATTTAGATCAAAGAATCATTTATAAAATATTCTTTTTTTAGCAAACGTTTTTATTTTATAAATTTTTTTTATATAATATATATAAGACGTTATTAAAGTGTGGAATGTTGAAGATATATACTGAATGAGATAAGTCAATTAGGGAATCCTTACAAATATAACATTTCACATATGCAAACTCAGAGTTTTTCTTGTAAAAAAATTTGTTTATAAAATAATTTAATTCAAATTTTTTATAAGTTTAAGAATAGCAGTTTATAATACAAGAGTAAGATTTAATGTAATAAACAGATAATTTTCTATTAATGTAAACTGGCAAAGAGCATATTTTAGAGAAGCTGCTTCCAAAAGAGCCCTTATTTTGAATACTTCTGGCTCTGTATACGTGCGAGCACAGTGCTGAAATAGACCGGCTGGGTTGTCTGTGTCATTGCCTTGAGATAGAATTATATGATAATTGTGCCAGAGAGTAGTAAAATCAGCTCTTAATTCTTGTTTTTAATTTTGATTTTGGTATGTCTCTTAATAACGTATTACTTCTTCCATTTACTTTTTGCATGTTATATTTCATTATTATTTATCATATCTTTTCTCAATATACAGGCTGTCAATCGGAAAATTGTGAAAATAAATTAAACCATATATAAAATAAAATAAAATTTTTCAGAAGAAATTCGTCATTTTTATTAACATACAGTGCAAAAGAATATATAAATAAATACAGAAATTTTGAGAAAATATTATAAAAAAGTTGAAATCAGTCTTTTTATTAACGCTACTATATTAGTATAAAAATATTATATTAGTATAAAAAATATATATATGTAAACTTATGTAAATTTTATAAAAGATTCAACAATTTGGCATAGCCCGGATATATTTTCGGATTTATAGTGCGATATATTTTCGAAATAACAAAATGATTGAATTTAAACTCGAACAATCGAAGTATTATATTTCTGAAAACTATCAAAGAATTTCAGCCGAATTGCTCTCATATGAATAGTTATTCATGGAGAGGTCTTTCAAACATCATAAGTCATGCAACCAGTTATTTTTGAAATAATACTAACTTTCCAATTCATAAATGTACATTCTTTTGCATTATATGCTACTAAAAATAACGAGTATTGTTTAATTATATTCTATCTTATATAGAGTTTAATTTATTTCATTTTGTCTCCTTATTACAAAATAACAGTTATTTCAGTAACTTTTTAGTTACCACTCTGTAGATTCAAATAGCTCTTCAGTTATGCAACAGTGATTATGGCGTGCAATCAAACGTAAATTACAATTCGCGAGGTAACGTTATATAAACGAGAGAATTTCCATGTTGTCATTAGTGTGCATAATTTAAATTTAAATTACTTATGGAATACTTGAAAACAGACGCGATCAATTTTTATGTATCAGAATAGCTCTTTTATAATTTCGAGAAACGCGGATAGTAAATATCTTTCCTTAATCCTGTTATTAATTATGCAATAACACGAACAATCGTTTGTCGTTTCACGAAACTCCGGGAAATACAGTATATTATTTATCAGCCTACGTTACTCTTATCTACATTATTTATCAGTCTTCGATCGTTGTTTGTTAGTTTATTATTTGCCCAGAATATTTCAAGTGTTTAGCAAAATCACTGCAGTTGTAGCATGTAGTCGTATTAATTTTATCTTAACATGAAACGAACAGTTTTATATATTTTTTTCTGGCGATGCAGGAATATCGGTGGTTGTATTATATCTAGCGTTGAATAATTTGATGTACTAGATTAACTTTAATTTTGGTTCAACTTATCTTTTATCTGTTTTTTAGTTGTGATGCTATGGTATATCAATGGTAATTTAAGAATGCATGTGTACATGTCAAAACATTATTAAAAATATAAAAATTTCATAGAACGTTCTATTATTACGTCTGTATAAAATTTGACCACAGTTTTCTTATATATTGGTTTAAAAGTTATTTAATTCTTTTATTAGTTTTTATGTTTATGTAAAATTGCGTTTTGTAGTAGTTATTTGCAAATTTGATAAGATCATAGCATTATACGAATTAAATCAAATTTTAGATATATAATCTATAAAATTCTATAAAACTTTAATAAATATTTGTGCAAAATTTTATTTGGATCTACTTACATGTTTAAAAGTTATTTACTTAAAACTGCAGCAAAATGTGATCATTTTGCATAATGCATTATTTATTGTTTTGTTTTTGTAGTTGATTTCAAAGTGTACTTATAATAAAAATTATGGCTAATATTGACTTTTTCAGCTAATTTTTTGGTTGATATTTTTAGCTGATAGCCAAAACGTCCTTAACTTTAATGATTCAATTAACTCTTTATGCTTTTCTAAGTTTAGAAAAAGATAAAGAATATAAGCTGAACTGAGATTAAAGTTAGATGTTTTGTGTGAACAAAAGTGCAAGAGAGAAAGAGGGAAAGAAAGAGAAAGAGGGAGGGAGGGAGGGAGGGGGTAGAGAGAGAGAGAGAGAGAGAGAGAGAGAGAGAGAGAGAGAGAGAGAGAGAGAGATCACGTCTGTAAATATAAAATTTTGTGAGTAAGCGTGGGACGTGGTTGCCCTCAGAGCCCCGAGGTCACGGAGAAGCTGTCTCACCGATAGTCCCCACGACCGGGGACGCCGGGGGACGCACCGGCGAGAGAGCGCTACAAATTTAGAAACGCGGCCGGAGCGCGGACCGGCGCAACTCACCGGTTCCTAGATCATCCCTGACGTGCGCTGCGACCAGCACGCAGTGTGCTATGTCGAAATACGGGAACATTTTCAGCTTGATAACCTGATTGGCCATGTCCAGAAACGCTTCGGGATCCATGATCGCAGAAGCACGTTGCTCGCTCGCCACTCGTCGTTTTTAGCCTGATCGTATATACGTACCACACGAGGTGTTCACACACCTCAGCACACTTTACGCGAGCACCAGAGAGGACTTGTATACTCCTCAACAACTTCCTCGATTCAAACGCTCGCGATCGAGCGCCCGCGAACGACGCCAGCTACGCGTTGTCTGCTATCGTCGTCTGCTAGGCTATTCCAACCTAACCTAACCTCGCGCTATATAGGAATTATAAAAAAAAGAAATCACGATTTCTTGCTTTATCGATTAAGTGCGCGCAGTGTTGTTTCTTAAATAGTGTATAGATGGCAATAAAACATTGCGAGTGTTGCCTAAAGATTTCTACATTGCCTAATATTTCTATGATAGCTATAAAGATTTCTACGTTATCGGCATAACTATTTCAATGATTGGCTTTCTAGAAATTTGGGACATTTTCAAAATGATATTCGGAAACTATCCGAGTGTCTCCGAGTATCATGATATTTTTGTTTAACATTTGGTGAACAACTAAATGATATTCGAAGCATCAATCATAAGCTACCGATAAGAGAAGGCCAGCCTGGCCAGCCCTGAGCAAATTTTATGACCATCAAAAGGGACTGAGGGTCTGGAAATAATTGAAAAATCGATGAAAAATTTCAATTGTTATAAACAATCAAATAAACAATCAAATCACAGTGACTTTTAGATAATTTATTACACATTATATTTTTTACATTAAAATGAATTATACATAGAATTATGCGCAAATTGATTTTAGAATATAAAATTATGTTAGGGCCACTTTCACCATCGTCGGTTTACTTAACCAGCCTAATAACTGTAATGAAATACAAAGAGATAGAACAATTTCTATTTCTTTCTATTTCATTACAGTTATACTAGCCTATAGTTAAGTTAACTAAGCTTGGTGAAAGTGGCCCTTAAGACGCGATGCTAAAGCCTTCTGTTTTACCACATTTCCATTCGGTGAAAAATCTCTGTATTGGATGTACGGATTGCAAAAG
>NW_017300070.1:3918-4179 GCF_001594075.2 Trachymyrmex cornetzi | reverse complement strand
ATAAGAACAGACGTATGCGTTTGAGTAAGACAGAATGATATATATTATATAATATAATGTAAAAACTAAATCAAAGATGTCACCACTATTATTGAATTTGGAATTAAAAAAGTCTGTACTATCGACCTTGATTATCTTCGACCGTCACTCCAGCATCCCCTTAAGAGCTACGGCTCAACTCCATCAAGGTCGATAATATAGATTTGCTGAAATTTACATCAGTACGCTTACGCCCTCTGGGAGCCATACAGCGCATTTCCA
>NW_017300070.1:0-352 GCF_001594075.2 Trachymyrmex cornetzi | reverse complement strand
CCTATCATTAGGCTCTTGCAATCGTAAAATATAATTTTCAAATACTATACAGGGTGTCTAAAAATTATCGACAAATATTTTTTGCGTGAGTAGAACAGACTATACTGAGTCGAAAAGTCCTGTACCATTTTGCGGTGTCAGCAATAGTTAACGAGATATACGTTATAGCCGAATACGCGCGTCCGCCCGACCTACTATTTTGCCGAAGGTACGGTCCACCGAGCGCATGGCGCGCGGGCCGCGAGGAGCGGGGACGGCCTAGTACTCCGCTTCTATCCTCACCTACTGCCGGCAGCGAGTCGGCCGACTTCGCCGCTGCGCGAGAGCGAGCGAGACAGTGAGAGAGAGCGCC
>NW_017300069.1:0-956 GCF_001594075.2 Trachymyrmex cornetzi | reverse complement strand
TTTTTTAGGATCCGGTTTAACGCCGTTTTTTCCAATTACATGGCCTAGATAAGTTACCTCTGTTTTTAAAAATTCACATTTATCTGGTTGTAATTTTAGGTTGGCTTTACGAAGACGGTCTATTAATAAATTAAATTTTCTTTCGTGTTCTTCTAAAGATGTGGCGTAAATGACGATGTCGTCCATATAAACAAATAATTCTTGGCCTTGTAATCCTAATAGCACTAAATCCATTAATTTTTGGAATGTTGCAGGAGTATTTTTTAATCCGAAGGGCATGCGTTCAAATTCGTAATGCCCGAAAGGAGTTGTAAAAGCGGTTTTATGGCCATCTGCAGGATCCATTTTTATCTGATGGAATCCGGAAGTCAAATCACATACAGAAAAATATTGTGCTCCTCCTAATTGATCTAGAATGTCAACAATATTAGGCAATGGATATGCGTCTCCGACAGTTTTTTCGTTCAGAGCGCGGAAATCTAACACCATTCTCCATCTCTTATTTCCTTTTGAGTCCTCTTTTTTCGGTACTATCCATATGGGCGTATTGTAAGGCGATTGAGAAGGTTTTACTATGCCTCCTTCGAGCAGTTCTTCGACTTGTTTATTTATTTCTTCTTTATGAAGTTGTGGAAACCTGTATTGTCGTGTATTTATAGGTCGGTCGTCTGTTGTAGGTATTTGATGTTGTAATACGTTAGTTGCAGTTAATTTTTCTCCTGGAATATGAAATCTGTCCTGGCTGTTAGATATAAGATATTTTTCTCTTCTCGTTCATTCAGGTGTTCCAAACGTAATAATTCCACAATTTCTGTATGCCTATTTTTGTTAGGTTCTTCTATTAGCGTAAAGCATTCGAGGGATATATTATCCTTTTCTGCTTCCTCTTTTTGTTTTGATTTTCGTTTGTGCATGAATTTTTCTATTACTTCTTGGGATCGAACTTGCGTTGATGC
>NW_017300068.1:24354-26943 GCF_001594075.2 Trachymyrmex cornetzi | reverse complement strand
CCAGCCGGTCGTTGCCTGTTATTAATTTTTTTATCTACAAAAGTTATCGGCACTAGACTATTGATCATTTTCTTGATTGTAAAATCAATTAAAGAATCTAAGATACATTCAATAAACCTTTTGTCCATTGAAACAATACGCTTGATTAATCTAATAAGGGAAGCAAATCATTGCCCACCAATCAAAGAACTTCAAAAACGCTCGCGATCCAAGGCTTTTTCAATATTATTTATGAAAAAGCAAGAAAATATCAATTAAGCCTTTTCAAAATGTATAAAGGTTAAAATATACATACGTAATATAGTCAATAGAAAATCATAAAAGTTCATAAGAAATGTCATAAAAAATATTCATAGAAAATCTACTTTTCCATATAGTTTCTCCATATAAGTACATATATCACCTTAGTTTCCCCAGGCGTTCTATTACATGGTTTTCTATATGTAATTCTTTTCTGAAGAATTGTACTGATTGTAATGAAGAATTTCTTCCACAACTTTTTTCATACTTATAATCATTTTATGGAGATCTTCGGATTCTTTCAACGATTTTTTGTAATCTACGAATGATAAATTAAATATTAACCATACACGAATTACAATAATTAATGACAAAGTATTAACTAAAATTTGTACGTACTATTTGCAGTTTCTACTAAATGATGTAAAAGTCGGTTTTCCTTTTTTAGACTGAGTAGTTCGGTTTGCAGATCGTCTTTTTCTTTAGTCAAAAGTTTTACCTTGGCTTCTAAATTTGATTGCGTTTTGAGCCAATTAGATTCCTATGTAAGAGACGTTACGTTTCCTTCCTGAACAGCTGATTTAAGATTTTTTACAGTAGCCATGATCGATACTTGATTATCACGAATGCTCTTTGTTTTATTTTTTGCATCTTCTTTCTTTTTGTTTATAACTTCTTTTGATTGTGCTTCAAGTGAGTTAACTTCCTGTGTAATAAGAGACGTTATGTTTCCTTCTTGATCAGCTGATTTAACATTTTTTACAGCAGCCATGATCGATACTTGATTATCACAAATGCTCTTTGTTTTATTTTTTGCATCTTTCTTTTTGTTTATGACTTCTTTTGATTGTGTTTCAAGTGAGTTAACTTCCTGTGTGGGAGACGTTACATTTCCTTCTTGATCAGCTGATTTGACATTTTTTACAGCAGCCATGATCGATACTTGATTATCACGAATGCTCTTTGTTTTATTTTTTGCATCTTCTTTCTTTTTATTTACGACTTCCTAGTATGAATATTTAATTAATTTAAATTTAACTAATACAAGTTTAATGTGATAAACAACATTAACTCACACATTACCTGGGCTTTAAATCTTAAGCCTTCAGAAATTGACCAGTTATAACCAATTATGCTTTTTACATCCGACTGTGATTGGTCAATTTCTTATGGCTCAAAACTTAAATATTAGATAATGGATTACTCTAGAAAGCCCATAATGCTTTATAATAATATTAAAAAAACCCTTCCTGCTTAATGCAAATTATAGCAATAGAAAAATGAAATAAAGAAAAATTGTTTTCAACGTACATTATCTTTCGTTTTATTTGTAGTAAAGCATTCCTTGTTTGCTGGAAATCTTCTGCAATGCAGTTGTCTGTCATTCTTCGTTGGTGTCATTGTATCATATTTATCAATGTCGTCACAACACACACACATGTCACTCCAATCTACCAATATGTTACATTTTAATATACGTGTCATATAATGTAATCAAAGCAGCTTGACATTTGGAAATGACAACCAAACGTTAAAATGCAGGAATTTATATAAAATAATTCTTGAGTAATCTTTTGTAATATTTTAAGTCTCACAAATGGATAATAATATGGAATATTTAATAATTGTATTAAGACATTAAAAATATTCCTATCTACTTTTGATCTAACTTGTAACTTTAAAGTCCTATGCCCACGGTGCTAGAACTCAGACTGAGTTTTTAGATCCAGAAATGTGTAGCCAATCAACGTACAGTTTTTACAGAAAAACAGCAAGTTGATTGGTTAAACATTTCTTAGTTAGAGAATTCGAACCGAGTTCTAGCACTGTGAACACAGCTTTTCTACTTTAAAATAGTAGAAAAGCTTATTATTCAAGAGGCCTTATACTACGACGTTCAACTGTCACTTCGTAATATTATAAAAAGAAATATTTGAAATTTGAAATTTTTAACAACACACACAGGAATCAGTCGCGAACCGTCGTACTGTAAACATCTCTGTCTGTCGCTCTCTCGGTTTTGGAGTCGTTATTTCGTAATATTTCTGATCCGTTCATCGTTTTCGCTCTTAGTCTGTGTTTCTCGCTTCTGTGCTTATAATTTGCACTCGAAGTAATTTGTGAATTATTAATTTTTGTGCAGTATTTGTGTATTTTTCCGTCTTATATATCATTTCGTTTCGTGTAACTCTCGGTCGATATGAAAGTCTTTGACTCCATTATCGAGTAGGATCGATGTAGGGGATTGTATGAGAGCTCTATATGTTATTCTGTACAAACGTGTCTATCTTTTTGATTTCTATTATATATTTCCGTGTAAATTAGGTCACTAATTATTGCAGTACATTG
>NW_017300068.1:23282-23901 GCF_001594075.2 Trachymyrmex cornetzi | reverse complement strand
CCATCCGTTACCGGATTACGTTCTTCTCTGGTGTCTGACTCGATAGACTCGTCCATGGCGGCTCCTGGGGTCGCTGTGTCACCGACTGACCTGGTTGCTGCACTTGCATCTCTCTCATCGGTTTTGTCATCACTGTCATCGCATTGCTAAACTTGAGTCTCGACTTGAGCTGGCGATCGTATTGAGCGTGGACTGGATGCATTGGACAGCAGGTTGGCTGTCCCTTGATTTGTCCATGCAGCGGCTGGTCTGTGTGGAGAGGAAGGTTGATGGTCTGTCGTCGGCTTTAGATGTCCTATCGTCTGACGCGAGTGTGCTGAAGGACGGACAGCAGTTACTGGATAACCGCTTGTCTCGTCTTGAGAAGGATCTTGGCCCCCGGGTGGTGGCCCCTTCATGTGATATTTTGGCGGCGTCGGACGACTTGGCTAGGCGTGTTGAGAGGATGGAGGGAGAACGCAGGGACCATGAAATCATAGTCTTTGGTCTGCCTGAGTCGGTTTCGGAGGATGCGACTGCCTTGATGACCGTTTTGACTTCGTTTTTGGGATTGACGCTTGCGCCTGGCGAAATTATTGCGTCATTTCGGATTCCTGTTAGGGGCGCCTCTCGTGGTCGG
>NW_017300068.1:20872-21096 GCF_001594075.2 Trachymyrmex cornetzi | reverse complement strand
TAAATGATTTCCTCAGGAAATCCAATGCAATTCCTGAATGTCAGTCCGGTTTTCGCAATTCTTACAGCACCACTACTGAGTTACTACACTTGTCTAATGCGGTGTTGAATAGTTTTGACTCGGGAAAATTAGCATCTCTTATCGCTCTTGATTTTTCAAGGGCATTTGACACAGTCAATCATGAATTGCTTCTCCTGAAACTTTCCGCTGTTGGTCTCCCTAGC
>NW_017300068.1:11991-16728 GCF_001594075.2 Trachymyrmex cornetzi | reverse complement strand
CTTCGTATTGCATACGTATGGCGGGAAAGAGCCGCATGTATTACCAATATTTGACGTTTTCGTTCAATTCTGTCTAATTTCTTCGTAGTATAGTTTCACAAAATAAAAATTCCTTTTTCATGATTGAAATATTAACGCTAATCTACCCCTAGTGTATTTTGTGTCCAAAGCTGAAAAAAATACAAAATTATCTTTATCTATTTTTATCTTCAACGTTGGTCGCAACTGAGGTACGTAAAATATAAATAAAGAAATTTGTAATTTCTTTTTTTTCCAATTTTCGTTTTGATAAGCATCACTATTTATCACATTATGCGTTATCATGTTGTTGAAAGTGAATTCATTTTTGCAAATTTAATTTTCAGTATATAATATAAAGTGTTATATAGGATATCCCAGACCTCATAGTTCCACTATCTATATATGGTGTAAAATGGAGCTTAATAGACGTTATAAATAATATTTATTTAATGAGAAAGAACAAGTGCCTAAAAGAACTCAAAATCGACGAACTCAACAATTTGAAGAATTGCCTATGAACAATGATGATCCAATAGATTGTCTTGATTTTGATCGAAATGTTAATAATGGTGATCAAAATAATAACGAAGAGTTTATAAGTGATAATAATTTATCTTGTCTTGAGAATTCGGATAACGATAGCGATGCCAGACAACAAGATTCTGAGTCGGAGAACTCACAAATTTCTGAGTCTAATCTCGCTGACTCGCCTCTATTATTACCACCTAATAACGATAATGCAGATGTTTTAGGTCATTTTATAATGGAAGAGGATAATTAATACTTTAAACGATATCGATGAATTTGATGAAAATAATCAATCTACAGATTCTGATGAATACAATATAAATTTAGATAATCATTATTCAGATGAGGAGGAACACACGTCACTTTTTGAACAAAATGAAAACGATGAGGTTGTATTATAATAATATACAAATGTGTGTACATGAGAGAAAAATTTTTGATATTTGTAACTATAATTATAGTGACAATAATTATAAATACCAAAAATTTTTCTCTCAACTAGTGTTGTATATATAGGATTATTAATGAAATTAAGTATTATAATCCTTAATAGATTATTGTGTTGCAGGATGATACATTATTATATGAAAATTGCCATGTTACTAAAAAACAAACTCAGCTTCTTATTATGGCTTATGTTCTTCGTCAGGGTCTATCTGAGAAGGCATTGACAGATTTGTTGCAGTTATTTAATTGCATTCTACCTCAGAAAGTGTTTCCATCCTTGTATGCATTTAATAAATACTTTGAGAAACATTCAAGTAATCATGTCAAAAAACATTTTTACTGTCAGTCCTGTGTGTGAAGCTTATTTACAATTTAAAAATACAATAAATACAATCGAATGTGTTTATTGTAATACTATTAACAATAATGATTTGCAGAGAAAGCTGGAAAATATTTTCTAACTACTAACATTGGAAATAACATACAACAATTGATGAAAGATTCAAATATTATAAGTGCAATTGAAAAATACGATGATCAGGATGTTAGCAGTGTTATATCCAGTACAATATATCAACATTTAAAACAAACTGGAGTAATTGGACCAAATGATATCTCCATTCAATGGAATACAGATGGAGCACAAGTATTTCATTCCTCGAAAAAGTCTATATGGCCTATACAAATCGGAATTAATGAATTACCTTATTCGTTACGAAAAGAAAATTTAATTCTTGCTGGACTGTGGGTAGGAGAGAGTTCGCCTCGCATAGATATATTCTTGCGACCGTTTGTCAATGAGCTTGTTAAACTGCATCGAGAAGGTATTCAATGCGACATACCAAATAAAAGACAACAAATCGTAAAAGTTCACTGCATTATTGCTTCAGTTGACTCGGTTGCAAGACCAAAGGTAATATTTTTCGCTACACATATAATATATATTTTAATCCAAAAAAATATAGATAGCTTAATATATAAAACTATACGTTTTCTCATTATGTATATGTAGATCGCAAATATGATGCAATACAATGGCAAGTGGGGATGTTTGTATTGTTTAAACGAAGGAACTAGAATCACTAAAGGGAGAGGATTTAGTCGTGTGTATCTTCCTGAAAACGGTGAACTCAGAACAGAAGAACAAGTCTTTGAAGACGCAGAAAGAGCAGTCTTACAAAATGAGCCGATAAGGGGAATTAAAGGCTAGTCAATTATCTGAAGTTCCGTTATTTAATATTGTCACATCGTTAGTACCAGATTATATGCACGCGCTGCTTCTGGGTGTCGTATATGCATTTTGTGAAATTTGGTTTGGTAGTGAACACCACCAATCTCGGTGGTATCTTGGTTTGCGAGAAAATGAAATAAGTAACCGATTACAAAATTTAATGCCAACCTCAGAAATTACAAGATTACCGTCATCAATAAAGAAGCGGTCTATGTGGAAAGCTTCCGAATTGCGTTCTTTTCTTTTATATTATTCATTACCTGTATTCAAAAACATTATGCAATCAAAATATTATAGGCACTGGTTTTTATTGGTCTACAGTTTTCATTTGCTCCTAAATAATAAAGCAACACTTACAGATATTGATAAAGCTGAGTGCGCAATTAAAAAGTTTGTGCAGCATACTGAGATTTTGTATTGTACAGAATATCTAACATTTAATATGCATCTGTTATTACATATACCACAATATGTCAAATATTGGGGTGCACCATGGGACAGCTCTGCTTTTATGTTTGAACATGGAAATGGAGTACTTCTGAAATTGTTTAGAGGAACTCAGAGTGTAGTAAATCAGATTTTTAAATCGTATGATTACATAATGAAAATTAAAAAAGATAGTGTAGAAATTTTCAATGAGGATTCTTCTAAACCTGCTACACACCTCATAGAAGGAGCAAGATACAGTGTTCAGAAATGCATACAGGAAAGTGCATTGACATTTATTAGATCTGGTGTTCTTTTTGAACTGACTCCACAAATGAGAATAGCGCTTGAAAATTGTTTACTACAGCCTATTTTATCTGAAAATATCGAATATCAAATTCAAAGCTTTAATCGTTTTATCTGGAAAGGATCGCTCTATCATACTGCTGCCTATGAAAGACTAAAAAAGAGAGACAACTGCATAACACAATTAATAGATGGACGATTCTTTCAGATTAATCGCGTATTATATATCACTAAATTAAGGCAATCTGTTCTTATGGGCCAAGAACTTTTACCAACAAACGAGGTACTTGTTAAAGATTCCACTCTTAATATTCAAAGCAATGTTTTTATACACGTCGTAAAACTTTCAGTAACTAGCGTTAATTGCATTCCAATGCAGTAGCATTAGTAAATGTATGCGATTGATCGTAAATGACAAAATGTTTGTTATACCGATTGTTAATAAATTCGAGAGAGACTAAAATTATGTTCTTAGAAATTATGTTATTAGAAAAAGACAATAATTTAGCAATTAATGCGCTATTTATATTAGACATAAATTAATACAAACACGAAAATAATTTATAATAATCTCAACTGTACATTATAATAATAATTTATATTATAAATATAAATTTAAACATGTATGTTAAATATATATGTATATGCGTATAAAAATGTACATGCATATACGAATATTTTGCAAAGAATATGTTTTATTTTTGAGAATAATCCTAGATTTATGTAATTATAATCATATTTTAAATTTTTAATACAACAGAAAATGATAAACATAATATAATATAATAACAAGATAATTTCCGTTACACTTCCTTACTTTTTTATAATTATACAATATATATATAAGTACGGAATGGAAACATTATTTTGCATTTTATTATTTCCATTGCATATTCTCCAATGGATTTGTTTCTTTGGCGAAAGGAAAATGTTTCAATGGAAATATTAACTTCCATTGGGCAATGCTAAATTCTTCAATGGTAAACAAATATTTTCATTGATGAATGGAAAAATAAATGGAAATATCATGTTTCCTTGGTCAAGGGAAAATTTACTTCAATGGAAATAAGAGATTGCTATAGACAATGGTAAATATCCGAATGGTAAAGTTAAATTACCATTGGTCAGTGGTAATATCTCAATGGAAATATAAAATTTCCATTAACAAATAGAAAATTATCAAAGAAAAAAGCAAATTTCCATTCAATTCCGAATGGAAATTGCAATTTACCATTGAAGCTCAAGAAGAATTTTTGCTAAGGGAAAGATAGCGAAATAAAATAATTTTTACTTGCGAGCACTGATTTAGATAATCGATACTTTATTGCCTTTATTACCCATTAGCACAAAAAGGTTGCAAAAGGATTGCAAATATATTTCATTGCAATGTTGTAATATTGTAAACAGATTGCACAATGTACTTATTAGCAATATTGTTACAATGCCATAGCATCATAAGAATGTTCGCCTTCAGCAAAATTGCGCTGTAATGTCATAGCAATGTTGCAGCGTAATGTATGTGCAACTATTATTACAAATAGTTCTTTTATTCTTACTGAATATAATTTGGAATACAATTTATATAAATTAAAATATACAGAAAAAACAAATCAATATATATTTTATATTATATATAATTTTATATTTTACATATAGTTTTATATAATTATTATATTTCATACTTAATTGTACAGGTTTATAGGGGAGAACGGGACTGGTTGTCGTACGGAGTTGATTGTCAAAATGCTTATAACTCAAACAAGACACGACAGAAAAAT
>NW_017300068.1:8175-11968 GCF_001594075.2 Trachymyrmex cornetzi | reverse complement strand
TTTTATAATCACCTATTTTGTTGTCTGACAAGTCTTTGGCATTATTAATCGTAATATCCCTGTATACATACAAAATAACATATCTTAGAAGATCTTTGCTACAATTAAATAAGTAATCATTATTCTGACTAAGTTTGTGAATCAATCTCTTTTATTAAAAATGGCTGTGAGGGGTAGATTGACCAAAATGAGACGAGATTAGGTGACAATTAATTTTAATATCTTTAGAGGACATATTTTCAGAGAATATACTTACAAATATATTATATTTTATATAGATATATGTTTTTTCATTTTTCCTATAGAAGCTATGGTACAAAAACAAATTACGTATTTTATGATTAAAATAACTATTTTTTTGTATTAATACTATAATTACTATTATTTCTCAAAATATAGAACTGATATTAAAATAAAAATTGTGTTTTTTATATGTGTTGCCCATAACTAATATGCTACTGCCAATCCTAAAACATGTGACAATCAATCCAGAACACGGGGTTAAGTCATATTTTCGCAGCTTTATTTAAAATTAAATAACTTATTTTTATGATATGATGAATTCACGAGTAATCTTTTTTTTAATATTAGGTGTAGAACTTTGCTTCCGCCGTTTTTTTTCCGAAATTCGAGACTTTATTGTAAAAAACTGGTTGTACATTTATGATTCAAAGTATTGTTCATCGCTGGCCACTACTTTCTCCCATCTTTCGGGCAGCGTACGAATCCCGCGTCGAAAAAACTGGTCATCTTTTGAGGCGATCCACAAATTGATCCAATTTTTTACTTCTTCATAAGACCGGAAGTGCTGGTCAGCCAGGCCATGTGCCATTGATCGAAACAAGTGATAGTCACAGAGAGCAACGTCTGGAGAATACGGCGGGTGGGGTAGGACTTCCCATTTCAACGTTTCCAAGTATATCTTGACCATTTTCGCAATATGGGGTCGAGCATTGTCATGCTGCAAAATCACTTTATCGTGTCTCTCGTTGTATTGCGGCCGTTTGTCTTTCAATGCTCGGCTCAAACGCATCAATTGCGTTCGATACCGATCGCCTGTGACTGTTTCAACAGCTCATAATACACTACGCCGAGCTGGTCCCAACAAATACAGAGCATGACCTTGGAGCCATGAATTCGGTTTGGCCATTGACGTGGAAGCATGGTCGGGAACTCCCCATGATTTTCTTGGAGTTATCGTAATGAACCCATTTTTCGTCCCCAGTCACAATGCAATGTAGAAATTCATTCCGTCTCTGCCTTTCAAACAGCTGTTCCACAAGCAAACAAACGCCGTTCAACATCTCTCGGCTTCAACTCGTACGGCACCTAATTTCCTTGCTTCTGAATCATTCCCATGGTTTTGAAGCGTTTTGAAATGGCTTGTTGAGTCACTCCCAATGATCGTGCCAATTCTTCTTAATTTTGACACGAGTCTTGATCAAGTAATGCCTCCAATTCTGCATCTTCGAAAACCTTCTCTCTTCCTCCGCTATGCCGGTCTTCGACGTCAAAATCACCGTTCTTGAACCGTTGAAACCACTCATGACACGTTCTTTAACTAATAGCGGCCTCACCATAAGTATTTGAGAGCATTCGATGAACCTCAGCCGCAGATTTCTTCATATTAAAGCAGAAAATTAAAACCTCCCGCAAATGACGAGAATTTGGCTCGTAAACTGACATTTTGAATCGAGAATAACTTTATGATGCCGACTAATGCTTCTATGGGGTTATGTTGACAGATGCCAAGTTTATTGTACGACGTCTATGATCTATTTATTTCCACTAGCACTTACCGCTAAAGCCATCTATAGGAAAACGGCGGAAGCAAAGATGTACACCTAATATATTCAATATCTTTTGCGGAACACTAGTAGTAATACTGTAGCGGTTCTAACTCTGGTCCTCTGAGGGGAGTGCGGGGAGCGGGGGGTACTTGAGGGCGCGCGAGGAAGGCGCGGGGCTTGCCTGATGGCACGGGGCAGGAGGGAGGAGGCGCTGGAAGGCCCCGGCGTTATCGGGTGTTTATATAAACACCCGAAAAAATGCGTTTGTGGTCGCCACCGCCGCCACCGCCACCGCCGCCGCCGCCGCGGACCCCGCGCTATCTCATATACCTACCATCTTTCTCTCGATGCGTTGCCGTCTTCTCCCATCTCTCTTTTTCTTTTCGCGCCAAAATCATTTTACATGCCACATGTTCTGATGATGATATCATCAATATAATATGATGATATCATCAACGTAATATGATACAAATGTCACGTGACCAAGTAAATGATATAAAATAAAAAAATCAATTTTAACCTACGAATTGCGCGCGTTTATTTTCACACTTATTATTCCCCCTTTTTCTTTTTTCTTTTTTCTTTTTTCATATACATACGTTGATACGTTCATACATATACATCCACACATATATGATTCGTGACCCGATGCGTTAAGAGAAGCGTTCGCAGATGTTTACATAAACTACGTGTGAGAGCGCGTCGAGGTTTAGGATGGATGGATGGATGGAAGGAAAGCAAAGAAAGTACATATATATTTGATGTGAACGATAAAATTTTTATTCACATATTACATCGGTTTTTTTTCTTGGGTATTAAAAACTAAAGCCAATAGCTCGCAATCGACGAGCTGATGCTTGTTAAAGACGTTCCTATAGCGTCTTCGGACGCGATGTTGGAGAATCGTGTATACTTGACATTGACCGTATCAACGAGTCGAACTAATCGTTCGAACGTTACGTCGATACATCCGTCAAACGCGAACATTCGGCGTAGCGTCGTTTCGGTCATCGTCATATGTATGGACGAAGAATCCAGGTGCACGAGCGTGGCATCGTTCATCGTGCACACTCTGACGGTTAGTGGTCCAACACCTATGAAATTATCCTTGTATTCGTTGCGCAGCATCTTGTAAATGTTCCAACGCTGCTCGTAGAGATCCTTCCACGTTTCGAGAGACAGCGACAGTTCGTGTCCGCGATTGTCTCCCAGGGCGATCTCCACGTAACTCGGCGGACCAACGCTGATTCCAATTTCCAAATACTTGTAGCCCGTATTCGTCAGGTTGTAACGTCTGCTCAGCAAATGCACCATGCGATGCTCCATACTGTGTACATATATAATATTGAAAAACGTTATTTATTGTATAAGAAACGTTTCGTTTTGCGTATAGAACGTTAAAACTTACGTGTTACTGCAGTCTTTCTTCGTTTCGTACGATGTATTGCTCTCTTTGGCGAAGTACATTTTGTCGACCGTCCGTACAAGTGGATATCGCAAGACTGATCGTTCCCGCGTAAATTGCTGCGTATATGGTAAAACTTCTAGAATTGAAGAGGGGATAACCCCTCCCTTTTTTCCAAGAATTGCGAACGTGTCGCGACACGTTTTTTTTCTGCGTATTTTCTTTGTTCGCGAGTTTTATCAATGTTTATACGTTATGGCTTATACGACGACGACGACGGTGACGACTTTGATGCTTTTTCCCAAGGATATTTCCAATATTTAGTTTCTTCCTTCTTCTTCGGCAAGGTACTTTGCGATTCTTTCTGCAAGAGAGGTACCCTTTCGCTCGGAGACCCCTCTCGCTCGACAAATTTTCGATGCAGATAACCTCTTACTCGGTCCATGTCTTAACACCCGTAATCGAAATTTACGATTGACCGAAAAAAGCCTTATACACTGCCTATATATGTTTATACGTACACGTTTATACATACGTTTAAACGCACACGTTCGTACGTACGCGGTTATACGTTGTGGCCTATATATATATATATATA
>NW_017300068.1:7829-8152 GCF_001594075.2 Trachymyrmex cornetzi | reverse complement strand
TATATATATTATGGTTTATATTTCGATGACGTTGACGGCGTTGACGTGTTTTCAACAGGGCATTCCAATATTTCGGTTCTTCCTTCTTCTTCGGCGGTGGACTTGGTGGACCTGGCGAAGGTACGGGACGATAGTCGGTACTCCTTTCGCTCGACCGATTTTCTGTGTATGTAGTCTCTCGCTCGATCCATATCTTAACGCTTGAAATTTAAGATTGACCGAAAAAAGCCTTATACACTATCTATATACGTTCATACATACACGTTTATACGTACACGTTCGTACGTACACGTTCATACGTACACGTTCATACGTACACGTTC
>NW_017300068.1:7435-7739 GCF_001594075.2 Trachymyrmex cornetzi | reverse complement strand
AGAAATACATAATCAATACGTTAACGTTTTTTTTTATTTAAAAATTCTTGCGCAACCACCAGTTATATATTTTAAATACATTTTGTAACGCGCAGATCTTAATATGTTGTCCGCATAGAATAGTATTAGCAACATCCAGAGTAGCCAACAATTTCATGTCTTCGCACACTGCGTCCAAGGTCTCGATGTGCTTCTCGTTCATCGTCCAGAAGCAAGTTCCATAGCCACGTTCATTTCTCGCGTCCCTTGACGTACACGATAGCATCATCTTCAAATACAGCCGCAGTGATCAGGCGTTTCGCCT
>NW_017300068.1:5599-6852 GCF_001594075.2 Trachymyrmex cornetzi | reverse complement strand
TCGAAATCCAGATTCAAGTCATCGTACGGATAACATTCCGAGTTCAGATAGAGTTTCGCGTTGGTTAACTTGCAGTCGAAACGACTTACATCTTCGGACATGATGTTTTTCGGCCTGTTTGCAAAGCGAAGATGACGTAGCGCGGCTTCTCGAGCTGAGTAGCCGTCTTGATGGCCCACGAATGCTTGGTTGTGCTCTGCAAGAGTGGAAACTCGTACAGATTCCACGAGCGAAAAGCCATGCTCAGATATCGCCCGCTCTCCAGAGTGCGGAGCATCGCCAGCTTATTTATCTCGCTCAATAATACGTGCGGCATTCGCCACTGTATTTTCAATAATTCGAGTATCGGCTCTGTCACAGGATCTCCCGTCAGGCAATTGTTGTCGTTGCGCGCTCGTATTAAAATCAACTCGTGACGAGCGTTGATCACCACGCGCCTGTAATCTTCGCAGAATCCCAGCAGCACGTAGAGCGGTACACAGAAATTAAAGTATCCAGCCTGAGTAGTCTGCGCGTCCCAGCCGGCATTCCGCAGAATCACGCTTCTGTCGGACGACACTGTTACATAGTTTTAGAGCGTGCTAGTTATGCCAACGTTTCTGTTACGGTCAATCTCTATCGTTGAGTTCATATCGAATCTCGTCGAATATAAACGCGACGCAATTATTTCCCAAGGTCACGTTAGCGCCCTCGACCGTTCTGTTCTTCGTCAATTTTCCCTCGACGTATAGAAAGCTTTCGTACGGCAGTGTGTACAGATTCTGTTGCTGTATTGGTATTCTTATCTCATCGCTGTACCCAAACGTTGTGTTGGCGAACGGATTGTGTGAATCTCAATCTTGACGATGCGATCGTTACGATGCTCATCTTTAATGTTTAGGATATCAGTCATCTCAAATGTTGCGCACTGCGAATCCCAAAGATTGTAAAAATGTAACGTTCGACGCGCTGAGCTTCTTCTTCCCGATGCAGCTGGATGAGCGAGTGTTATCGAGCTGTGACGTCACCGGCCTTGTAAAGAATGCGTTATCTCTCTGCGTGCGCTCCGTTCCGTTCAGCACGAGCATCTCACGCTCGCGTTATCACTGTCGCCGTCGTACGTGTAATCTAACGGTGATCTCTTCTCCTCGAAAATCGAGCAATCGTCCGTTCTGGTCGACGACGCGTACCGTTAGATCCGTAATGCTCCGTGCGATGCTCGACAGGTAAATGATCTGCGCCGGTCGTTCCGATATCTTATATGCTGGCGGCTC
>NW_017300068.1:1830-5522 GCF_001594075.2 Trachymyrmex cornetzi | reverse complement strand
TTAACGTTCATTATGTTGATCGACATGTCCGATTCGTGCCATCTTCGCGGTCGCAGTATACGTTTCGACGAGAATCCCAGCAGCGATCCAATGCTGTTGGACCTGTCAAAATTTATTTTGTGTGCACATCTAATCTCGCATCTCATCGTGTTGTAGTTTGCGCGGAGCGTAATCGGGTATTCTCCACCATCGTCATCGCTGTCATTGTTATTGTTGTTATTGTTGTCGCCACGCACTACGTCAACGGTTTCAAGCGCGTCACGGCGCATGTGCATGCTGCACATACGGTTAAAGGACCGCCCGTTGTGTAGTAGGACTGAATCGTGCAGTATTTGGTACGATCGTTCAGTGCACGGATTTCCGCAGCTGGTATAAATTTTTCTTCAATATCCGTTTCGTATTCGCTCGCGTCACTGGCAAAACCGGTGTCGTCGGATAACACGGATTCTTCGTCGGATGAATCTTCATTCAGTATCTCCGCAAAATCTACTTCCATTTCATCAATAACTTCGGACACTTCATCTCTGATATTCGCGAATTGTTCCTCATCCACGTTTCTAATAAACTCGGCTATGTCCTCAATGTTTCCGATATTTTCAAACACTACATCGTCCACATCCACGTCCTCATCAACGTTCACAAGATGGTCTACCATACTTTTTGTATTACACTTAATGATTGATTCGGTAATCATACATGGCACCAACTGAGGTACCGCGTGCTGATGACCCATTATATATTCCATTTGAAA
Organism: Trachymyrmex cornetzi; assembly: GCF_001594075.2. NCBI lineage: Eukaryota > Metazoa > Arthropoda > Insecta > Hymenoptera > Formicidae > Trachymyrmex > Trachymyrmex cornetzi. The sequence continues at coordinate 4,771 of NW_017300068.1, read as the reverse complement.
CTTCTTTGTCCCTTTGTCTACCCTCTATTGGGTCGCAGCATCGGTGATGTGTCACCTATCATTTCTTAGAAAAAATCGCTATCGACACCTCTCTTAACGGGTCGTGTCATATTCGCGACATGTTACCAATCTCCTAAACAAAATATCTTATTCACATTATAGTACCGCGACGCATTTCTTGGTGGTGGGTGCGGGGTCCGCGGCGGTGGCGACGGCGACAACGGCGGCAGCGGCGGTGGCGACCACAAACGCATTTTTTCGGGTGTTTGACATATAAACACGCCGGGGCCTTCCAGCGCCTCCCCCCCTCCTGCCCCGCGGCATCAGGCACGCCCCGCGCCTTCCCCGCGCGCCCTCAAGTACCCCCCGCGCCCCGCACTCCCCTCAGAGGACCCGAGTTAGAACCGCTACAGTATTATTACTAACACTGAACCTTTTATGGTCGCAGACGTTCTCTCTCGCATCTGCGTCGTCCCTCAGACTTCCCGCACTGCTATTGTATGCTACCGATTTACTACTTGTCCACTACTATTGTATTCAGTCTTCCATTTTCAATCTTGTATTTATACTACGTCATGTTACGTTTTTATATTCTGTAATCCAACTTTCGTACTATATTGTAAACTTATGTTTTATGTTCGCATTTGCGTTTTTTAAACTAATTCTTTACTCTTCTGGTAGGCATTAGAGCAGCAGACTTTTCTGGTGCCTCACCATTTTGTACACCAGTGCACTTAATTTTTCTCGTTTAACTCTGTAGTCGTCATGTTTTTTTTGTTATTTTGTAAATAATACACAAATAAAAAAATTAATTAAAAAAAATGTAATTAAATTGAATATGTACGTATGCACATTAAGTACGTACGTGTACGTACACACGTACATATTGTATATACGAATAAACGCAAGTACGAATTTTTTTAACATTACCGTTCAAAAGTTAAATAATTAATAGTAATAACAATTGAGCAATCCATGACAAGCATCTGGACCTTAATCGGGTCAATACAAATGCAGACAAGTTATGATTTTACAAACTATAAGATACGAATCCGGCAATGATTGTGTGTCATTTTGGTTTATTTGATCCTCAGCAATTGCTTTTTTTCACGTGGATCTTTGAAATCTTTCGGATTGCAGAACTTGTTACAATACGCGTTGCGTATAATGCAAAATTGTCATAACTTGGTACATGTCTGTACATGAATCCATTAACTGTGTTTTTTATGTTCGAACTAAAATATTGCGTGGAGCACGTATATTTTGAATTGTACTAATATGTAAACAGTATGAGTAAAGAAATTAAATAATTTCTTTACGCCAAAAGTTGTATTATCAGTAAATTCAGTATTGTAAGTACTTTTTACAAAATTTATGATAAAGCTTCTATTATAGAATGTGTAAAGTTCACGCTTTAAATAATATTGAAAACCAACAACTGGGGAGTGAACATTGTTTTTCAAGGGGACACATATATGAACAACAATTATAATATAACATTTCATAATACTATTAATACTCCTATAATTCTAGCCATGACTGTGTTTCAAGATTGGAGAGAACTTTATTGCACCGTTTATAGAATTGTCTAGTGTACTTGTATAAATTCATACTGAAATATTTAAGTAATAAGATCAATTTTGGTCGATTATAGGATTTCATTTACCTAACTGATATGGAATTAAAATTTATTTATCTAATTATAAAAAATTTTTTATACGATTTATAGCATATACATATGCATACATATATCATTTCTTGGTAAAGTTTATTTATAAGAATGTCAAATCAGGAACAAAAATCTTTTATAAATAAAATTAATATTTCCTGTAAATAAGATAATTAAACTTTATAAGGTACATGTAAAACAAAAAAATGAAAAGCATAAAAAAGGACTAAATTGATAATGTATTATTGTATGGGAATATTTAGAAATGGTATAGCTATAAAATGTCACGACGAGATGGGTTTACCGTTGCATCAGTAAAAAATTTATGATTGATCACAATAATGACAGAATATTGCAACCATTTAATTAAATCTATTATAACAATAAATAATTGTCATTATTAAGCAATAATTTGATATTGTAGCAGTGAACATAGACCGTGCAAACGTTCAAAGAAATAAAGTATTTATTTTTATCTAAGAGATCAGTTGACTAACAATGTTGGTCCTTTATACCTTTAAAAAGATATATAACAATAGGATTTAAAGCCAATCAAGTCCAAAAACCAGTTGACGTTGTTTGTAAAATCTTTATTGTAATGATAAACTAAACGATTCGATCCGTGTTAGGTGTTTGGGATCCTTATCAATAGTTAAACTTAATATATCACCATTCTTCCTGGAACACTAAATTTTGATGTGTTATAATTCTTCATTATTGTATATCTTGTTTCAAACATAAAGTTGATATGTCATAGAGTTTAAAAATAATCAAATTACAATTATTTCATTACAATTATACGTATGTATCAAGTAAAAATACAGAAAATTGGAAGAAAGCATTAATACAACAGTTAAAGTTACTTGATATTTACAATGTTAATAATATTTAATTTTAATAATGTAGATATCCCTAATGATATAATGTACTTATAAATTCTATACTGTTATTGCGTCATTATATAATGAATGCAACGCAACGTATGTAGGACAAACAGGTAGAATCTTGAAAACGAGAATTTCTGAACACAAGAATAACATTAACTGAAACACACAACAAAAATCGGTCATCAGTGATTCGAAGCAATCAGAAAATTTGTAAAACTCGCATGGGTCACGGCACAACTGTTGTTACAGTATTATTACATTGCATGATACATTATTTATTTATCAATCTAGACCTAGATATTTCATCAAGAAGTGTGAAACTTAGCCTGTTGGATTATTTATACCTCTTATCGTGAGTAAATTAACATGAACGCGTTTAAGGAAG
>NW_017300068.1:0-1518 GCF_001594075.2 Trachymyrmex cornetzi | reverse complement strand
CAAAACCACTATGTTGTAGGGAGATCCTCTTTTGTGATCTGATTTCTTGGCGATCGATAACAGGTGGCCTGAAGTACGGGAGAGACTTCGGCGCAATACAAATACATATATTTTTTTTTAGAGATAAGTTTGTCACAGAAATATGCAAGTTAAACATGGATGATTAGAGCATAGATGAATGAAATGTAATAATAAAAAAAGTGCAGCAGAGAAAAAATGGAGAATGTAAATGTAGAGAGAAAGTCATGATTTTTGTCACTACACTTTAAAATTTTCTGTCTTATTGTCTTCAAATTTTAAATATCTATTTTATTTTAAGTATGTATAATGTACTAGTTTAGCAACAGAAAAAGACCTAAATTGTCGAATTTTTATGTTCTTTTTCGAAATTTAATTTCTGAGAACTTAAATTCTAAGAGATCTAAAAAAACCAAATTTTTTCCTATATTTGTAAATTTAAGGAAATTTTGATATCGCTATACATTTAGAATCTTGAAATTCTATACTTGAATTTAAAAAATTAACTAAGTAACATCTCTTGAATTTAAAAAATTGCAATTTAGTTAATTTAATTCGATTTTGAAGAGATTATTCTCAAGAATATTGATAATCGTTTTAGCTAGAATTGACGGATCGAGAGAATTGTATTTAGCATATAGGTAGTATAGAAGACAGATTTTTATACTCATTGTAAATATTCTGATAAATACGTGTAAAGAGTGTAAAGGGAAAAACGAATCACATCACAGATCCATAATTCGTATATTCTTATTGCCTTGCTTTGTCGAAGCCACAGTGTATATCTGTGGATTTGTAAGTGCATAAAGTGTAATATATTATTTTATCAGCAACATGGAATCATTGTCGATAAATTATCCTTAAATAATTTATCCTTAAATTAAAATTATTCAAAATGTATACTTATCATTTAATCAATCTTATAATATTTTTTTAGAAAGAAATCGCAAAAAGTTTCTGGAAATGATTGGAATTTACAAAATTCTTATTTTATGTACATATAGTTGTATAATATATGTCAACTTTTTATATAATTTTATATTTACATTTTTTATATTTTCTACTTGTATTGGTAATTATATAAGATATATTTTTTCCCTGATTGTGCGTATAACTTCAATATATAAAATATTGGGTGAACTTCCGAAAACGGCAAAAGCTCGATTATCATAAAATTTAGTAGAAATACTCCAAATGATGTTAAATGAATGCCCTTAAATGGATTTTCACCGACAAGAAAGTTTAATGTCAAAAATGTTTATCGCGGTTTATATAAGAGATAAATGGAGGGGATGCGTATGTAGAAAGAAAATATTTATTGTGTGCGTGTTCTTCATGCTTCTGGGTGAGCAAAGTGTATTTATTTTGGTATTACTGGTCGCGGGTAGTCGTTATTAGTCAATCATCTGGAAATATTGGCTATAATTATCGAAATGGATGTGTTACGTCCGGTGGACTCCACGATTTCTTCGTTTCGCGACCGTTCAATCAACAAAGTAA
>NW_017300067.1:4369-6410 GCF_001594075.2 Trachymyrmex cornetzi | reverse complement strand
CTATTCGATTGTGATAGCTATATTCTTACAACAAACACTTACAATTATCACTTACAGCTGTATAACAAGTATTATATTTTTAAAATTGCATGCATAAACCCAGTATGTACACACACACACACCACACACACACATACACGCGCGCGCGCACGCATGCACGTACGCACGCACGCACACACACACACATACTGGAAGAATATGCAATGCAATGAAAGAATATGCAACCTCAAAAAGGTTACATGTATTGTCAATACATGTTTTACATCCTGATGAGGATATTGGACGTAGCGAAATGTGACTAGAATGCATTCAGTAATTCAGGATTTATTATTTTATCCTCGTTGTTCTCTGAAACGTAATATAAGGATAAAATAATCTCTGGGTGCATCCGGATCAAGTTTCTGAACGCAGTCCTATATTGCACGTATGCGGTTTAAGTCTGAGCTAGAGTGGTAAGTAGAAAATGGAATAAAAATGTCGGTATTACCGACATTTTTAGTTCCGTTTATTAGAGGGCGTTTTCCCGTCGGAGTTCGGCGTTTGCTTTAGGATCCCCTTAAGTCCGTATTCAAAGCAGAACATGTTGCTAAAGGATCGAATGGGTGAAAGGATTTGAGAAGAATTACGTCATCTGCATACATGAAGAGCTCGGAGGACAGAGAAATATTAGACAAATCAGAGACAAAAATATTAAAGAGTAAGGCTCCGAGAATGGAACCCTGAGGAACCCTAGAGAGAACGGCACGAGTAGAGAAGAAAAGAGGAAAAGGATTATATATGAGGACTTTCTGCGTGCGGTTTGTAAGGAACGAGCAGATTAGTGAGAGAACATGTTGAAAAGGACCGCATAACTTGAGTTTGATTAAAAGTAGGTCGATGGTATCGAAAGCCTTTATGAAGTCCAGCGCAACAATGGAAGTAAGGCGACAATTGTCGAAATTACGAAGCACGACGTCAGAGTCCCTATCATGAAATATGTCGGAATGGATTCCGATCGGAATTATTCTGTTTTCCCTAGAAAACACAATAGAAATCTAGGGAAAAATTGAATATTTCCGATCGGAATCGATTCTGACTTGTTCTATGACAGGTATACTAATATGTGAAGTAATTCCGTCGTAGTGCTGTGAGATCGACGAAAACCAGACAGGAGGGAAGGATATTAAACTTTGACCAATTATATTAGGTGTACAATTTTGCTTCCGTCGTTTTCCTATAGATGGCTTTAGCGATAAGTGATGGTCGAAATAAATAGATCATAGACGTCATACAATAAACTTGGGCATCTGTCAACATAACTCCATAGAAACATTAGTCGATTTGTGTCTGCTTTATAAAGTTATTCTCGATTGAAAATGTCAGTTTACGAGCCAAATTCTTGTCATTTGCGGGAGGTTTTAATTTTCTGCTTCAATATGAAGAAATCTGCTGCTGAAGCTCATCGAATGCTCTCAGATACTTATGGTCAGGCCGCTATTAGTGAAAGAACGTGTCGTGAGTGGTTTCAACGCTTCAAGAACGGTGATTTCGACGTCGAAGACCGGCATAGCGATGGAAGAGAGAAGGTTTTCGAAGATGCAGAATTGGAGGCATTATTTGATCAAGACTAGTGTCAAAATCAAGAAGAATTGGCACGATCATTGGGAGTGACTCAACAAGCCATTTCAAAACATGACCTCAAAGCCATGGGAATGATTCAGAAGCAAGGAAATTGAGTGCCGTACCAGTTGAAGCCGAGAGATGTTGAACGGCGTAGTTTGTTTGCTTGTGAACAGCTGCTTGAAAGGCAAAGACGGAGGGGATTTCTGCATCGCATTGTGACTGGGGACGAAAAATGGGTTCATTAGGATAACCCCAAACGCAGAAAATCATGGGGAGTTCCCGGCCATGCTTCCACGTCGACGGCTAAACCGAATATTCACGGCTCCAAGGTCATGCTCTGTATTTGGTTAGACCAGCTCGGCGTAGTGTATTATGAGCTGTTAAAACCGACTGAAACAATCACAGGCGATCGATATCGAACGCAATTGATGCGTTTAAG
>NW_017300067.1:3809-4136 GCF_001594075.2 Trachymyrmex cornetzi | reverse complement strand
GTAAAAAATTGGATCAATTCGTGGATCGCCTCAAAAGATGACCAGTTTTTTCGACGCGGGATTCGTACGCTGCCCGAAAGATGGGAGAAAGTAGAGGACAGCGATGGATAATACTTTGAATCATAAATGTGTAACCAGTTTTTAACAATAAAGCCTCGAATTTCGGAAAAAACGGCGGAAGCAAAGTTGTACACCTAATATAATAAGATTATAATAGTTTAAAAAATTACGATTTTAATGATCACAAAAAAGTAATAGGTTAACGAAGTAGGGTATATAGGGGGATTCTAACCCGTGAGTTCCGAGGGAAGGTGAGGGGCGGGGGGG
>NW_017300067.1:0-293 GCF_001594075.2 Trachymyrmex cornetzi | reverse complement strand
CGAAACATTTTTCTCTATCCCTACTAGTTTTCGAGATATTTGACTGGATCACTTCAGATGGTCCACCCTGTATATATATTTATACATTTATATGTATATATATGTATACATATGTATATGTATATGTATATATGTATAATGTATATGTATATGTATATGTATATGTATATGTATATATGTATATATATATATGTCGTACGGTTTGTTCCAGGTCCATATTTTTTTTATATTTAAAATGGCTTTACAAATCTAATGTATAACGCTTACAATAGGTTATCATGTTATGTATACAA
>NW_017300066.1:497-839 GCF_001594075.2 Trachymyrmex cornetzi | reverse complement strand
ACATCTTAAGACTGTACTTAAGACGGTCTTAAATATAAGATCCGACTATGAATACCGGCCCTAAGTCGGGCGCAGATAATACACTTATAAAGAGTGAAACTTCTTTATTCACTAAACGCGCTTACATGTTTCGACTAATTTTTTAGCCTCCCTCAGAGCAAACACACACTAACACATATGAAGTATAAGTTATCCTGTCATGGTGAGCTCCCCTACATCGAGAATTTAAATGCCAGAATTAAATAAAAAGAAAGAAAAGAAAATGAAAAAGAAGGGAAATGTTAAAAATGTCAAATTAAAGAATATAGAAACTAATTTATCAAAAAACTTTAATAATATATA
>NW_017300066.1:0-289 GCF_001594075.2 Trachymyrmex cornetzi | reverse complement strand
ACAAGACGTGACAACAACTCGAGCTTTTATAGTTTATCTATAATCGGGAGGTAGGCTTTCGGAAGCTCCTCCATATCCGTCTGCAGGTTGAGTCCATGCGTTTGTCTTCTGATGAATATCATCTCCGAAATCAATCTCTTCCTGTAGTGAAGTTCCTCGTCCAATATTGCAACGCTGTCCCAGTCAAAATCATGTCCCTCTTGCAACCGATACCTAGTGCCCTTACTCTTTCCAATTCTTTGATAATAATATATATAATATAATAATATAATATATTAATAATATATAT
>NW_017300065.1:0-246 GCF_001594075.2 Trachymyrmex cornetzi | reverse complement strand
AGCTGTAGGAATGGGTCAAAAAATCCATGTCACGTTTTTTTTTTGCAACTTTGTGACTCTCCCATTCCCTTACGTCACGTTGAAATCGTCAGATTATTGAAATGTACACTTTTCTACATGTAATTAACACACCATACCTTAATCTGACGCGCTCGAGTTAGATACTAATCTGACGGGCTCCTCTGCAGTGATGCACATTTGGCTCCCCGGCAACACGAGAATCAGCCCCACCACTCTCGCTGTCTC
>NW_017300064.1:897-1389 GCF_001594075.2 Trachymyrmex cornetzi | reverse complement strand
CAAAAAGTATCGATTAAGAAAATCGAAAACTAACGTCTTAACAAAAATTGTAATACCCTCAGATACATAGTGGTAATACAAATAATATAGTAATGACGATTTCATTACATATATCTATTAGAATTGATCAGCGTGTAGCACTTTACGTTCAAAATTATCGACGACTTTAACGTAAGTAAGTATGTGTTTCATAAAGTATTTGAATCATGTCTGAAAAGCCGTGGCGTTATTATTTTTGCTAAAACCGTGGATCTTATACTATGTGTAACAATGAAATGGCGGTATTCAGGTCGATGGTATTAAAATTTTTGCTGAAACGGTAGTTTTCAGGTCTATATGCAGCACGGAATGGTAGTTTTCGGATCAATAGTATAAAATTGTTACTGAAACGACAGATTTCTGGTCTATAATAGCAAACGGATTGACGTCTGAGCTTGTTTAGTTTTCGAAAAATAGAACAATAATTGTTATGTTTTCGAATAATCAATTTGA
>NW_017300064.1:417-873 GCF_001594075.2 Trachymyrmex cornetzi | reverse complement strand
TTGTAATACTTTAGAATAAAGCTTGATCATAAGGACACTTCTTGTTCGCTTAAAGTATAAATTTTGTTCAGCAGTTTGTCATATGTTTCCCAGATCGTCGATCATGCCATGTTAAACGCCTAAATAGACATGCTGATAATTAAATGTAATTATGACATCTAGTATTCGATAAGCTGTAAGTATACGAGTAAGTTGTGGAATAAAATCAACATTCAAAACAGCATTCAAGTAAAAAAGAAGTGTTCGTGTGATATATATATATTTCCAGAAAAATAAACAATCTCAAAACTGTCAATCTGTTGTGAAATATTGACCTGAAATCTATCATTACAGTAAAAATGTTATATTACTGATCTGAAAACCGTTCTTCCGTGCTGCATATAAACCTGAAAACTACCGTTTCAGCAAAAATTTTAATACCATTGGTCTGAAAACCGCCATTCCATTGTTATACAT
>NW_017300064.1:0-372 GCF_001594075.2 Trachymyrmex cornetzi | reverse complement strand
ATAATAATACCCACGACCTTTCAGACATGATTCAAATACTTTATGAAGCACATACTAGATGTCATGATTACATTTAATTATCAGCACGTGTCTTTAAGCGTTCAGCATTGCATGATCGACGATCTAAGATCATATGACAAACTGCTGACCAAAATTTATATTTTAAGCGAACAAGAAGTGTCCTCATAGTCAAGGCTTTATTCTAAATTATTACAGAAATTTTGTGTCTTTTAAGATGAGCCTTACCAAATTGATTATTCGAAAACGTAACTATTATTGTTCAATTTTTCGAAAACTAAACAATTTCTGTACCCTGCTTAAAATATCAGGTAAAACCTTATAGATTTCCTACTGGTTTCCTTTATGGTTGTA
>NW_017300063.1:281010-281767 GCF_001594075.2 Trachymyrmex cornetzi | reverse complement strand
AGTCCGTGTGCAATCGGGTCGGTGTGCAAACGGGTCCGTGTGCAATCGGGTCGTGCGCAATCGAGTCCGTGTGCAATCGGGTCGGTGTGCAAATGGGTCCGTGTCCGATCGGGTCCGTGTCCGATGGGATCTGTGCGCAATCGGGTCGGTGCGCAATCGGGTCCGTGCGCAATTGGGTCGGTGTGCAATCGGGTCTGTGTCCGATCGAGTCGTGCGCAATCGGGTCTGTGCGCAATCGGGTCTGTGTCCGATCGGGTCCGTGTCCAATCAGGTCTGTGTCCGATCGGTTCCGTGTCCGATCGGGACTGTGTCCGATCGGGTTCGTGTCCGATCGGGTCCGTGTCCGATCGGGAAATCTTTTCGTGTCCGATTGTTAATGTGCGCAATCGGACCTCACTCGTTTAGATAAAAGTTGACCAGGGCAGAGGGGGTCATTTAATTGTACCATTGGTTTTGACCTTGAGGTCAATTTTGAAGGTTATTTCAAGGTCACGATGGTTTTTTTAAATGGGACACCCTATTTTTGACTGCGGATTTAGAAAGAGCGTAAAATTTTACATCAAACTTGTCTTACGAAAAAATTGTTTTTGCGACCTTGGAAAGGTCAAAAATGAAGGTCAAATGCCTGAAAAACGATCTGGTGTACTTTTTCTGAAATGACGTGGTTTTTTGGGTAACACAAATGTGCATAATGCTTGAAAAAAGTCAATGAATTGTAAAAGTGTAAATCACTTTGACTAGCTTGACCTTGAGGTCA
>NW_017300063.1:280639-280846 GCF_001594075.2 Trachymyrmex cornetzi | reverse complement strand
TGACCTTTTGAAGGTCATATCAAGGTCAAAAGCACTTTCATCTTACTTTTAGCGTTACCCGGAAACTACGACGTGGACGTAGTAAGTTCTGTTTCCTTCAGGATGCTTGATTATTGTGAGTCCCCTTGCCTCTCACGTCGGGGTGCTTGATTATCGTGAATCCCCTTGCCTCTCACGTCGGGGTGCTTGATTATCGTGAGTCCCCTT
>NW_017300063.1:279612-280459 GCF_001594075.2 Trachymyrmex cornetzi | reverse complement strand
ATGCGGTCCATAAAATCATCTCTTGTGGTTGGTCGTTCAGCAAAAACAACATTTTTCAAGTATTCCCATAAAAAGAAATCAGGCGACGTCAGATCTGGTGAGCAAGGAGGCCATTCAACTGGACCCCTTCGTCCAATCCGTCTGTCATTGTAAGTGGCATTTAAAAAGGCACATACAATGAGTGCATAATGCGGTGCAGCACCATCTCATTATGAATGCGGTCCATAAAATCATCTCTTGTGGTTGATCGTTCAGCAAAAACAACATTTTTCAAAAATCAGACGATGTCAGATCTGGTGATCAAGGAGGCCATTCAACTGGACCCCTTCGTCCAATCCATCTGTCATTATAAGTGGCATTTAAAAAGGCACGTACAATGAGTGCATAATGCGGTGCAGCACCATCTTGTTGAAGCCACATTTTTGCTCTTGTTGCTAAGTCAACATCTTCTAATAAGCCTGGTAAGTGATCTCTTAGCAACGATAAGTAACTGTGTCTATCAACGTTCTCTTAAAAAAAATAAGGTCCAATCAAATAACCATTTACAATGCCGCACCACACCATAATACTCCATCGATTTTGATGATCTATTGGCCTATACCAGTGGGGATTAACATCTGATCAATAATGGCAGTTGTGTCTATTAAGCTGTCCGTTACTACAAAATGTAGCCTCATCTGAGAAAAGCACATACCTAAAAAAATTAGGATCATCGTGTAACATTTGTAAAGCCCACTGGCAAAAAGCAAAACGCATCAGATGATGATTAGGCTGTAAAGCCTGCGTAAGAGTGATGTGGAAAGGGTGATAATTTAGAGCTCTTAAAATTCTAATAATAGTTCTTTGT
>NW_017300063.1:277506-278751 GCF_001594075.2 Trachymyrmex cornetzi | reverse complement strand
GTCAAGCTAGTCAAAGTGATTTACACTTTTACAATTCATTGACTTTTTTCAAGCATTATGCACATTTGTGTTACCCAGAAAACCACGTTATTTCAGAAAAAGTGCACCAGATCGTTTTTCAGGCATTTGACCTTCATTTTTGACCTTTCCAAGGTCGCAAAAACAATTTTTTCACAAGTTTGATGTAAAATTTTCCGCTCTTTCGAAATCCGCAGTCAAAAATAGGGTGTCCCATTTTAAAAAACCATCGTGATCTTGAAATAACCTTCAAAATTGACCTCAAGGTCAAAACCAATGGTACAATTAAATGACCCCCTCTGCCCTGGTCAACTTTTATCTAAACCATTTTTTTGTAGATACCGTAATTTGTTAGATATTCGGGTTCATAGATTAAAATGACTCACCCTGTATAATAATAATAAAATTGTAAACATAATTAATTCACATAAAATATTAATGTATGTTATTTGCAAAGTATGTCGGTATGTTTCTATTATATATAAATTATGTATACTGAATAATTTTTCTTGATTAGAATAAATTATTTTGTATTTTCAATATTCTAAATAATTAAACATAAATTGCAAAATTCACAAATTTACATAACAAATATGATGTATCTTATGTTACGTCCACCCCTGATTATTTGAAGAGAGAGAGAAAGAAGGAAGATGGAGAGAGTATGGAAGGACGGTTGACTCAATCCGAGTCAATCTCACAGGTATACGCACGGAAGCGTACAGTTGTGAGTCGTTAGCACCCTTTTAAGTCCCGGAATGTGGGTCAACGTCCTGAAGGGACGCTATGACGCCTGTTCCGATGGACAGTGCGAACGTCGGTCCTACCTTTTAGATCAAGGAACTTAATCCTTTTGACCCGGGACTGGACCTTGTGCAATCTTAGGCGTTATAGGGAACGGGATACGAGTGAGGCGATTTAAAAATTAAATGCAACTTTATGATAGAAAACTAGAAACTTACTTTTATTCGTAAAAATTTAACTAATTTACATAACTAACTTAGGTTTTATTACAAATAGCCTTAATATTCGTGAATGAACGTGTATGCATCTTTTATTTTTACAAGATTTGAGTGCGTGTGTATGTGTGTGTGTGTTTGTGTGCGGAAGGGGAAGTGATTATCGGATATTAGTTGCGAGAAAGGTAGTGGAAGGGGTGGACAGGAGGGGGAGTTGGGAGTTGTTGATCAAAGGAAAGAGGAGGAGTTGGGAGTTGATCAAAAAGGG
>NW_017300063.1:267032-277303 GCF_001594075.2 Trachymyrmex cornetzi | reverse complement strand
TATCTCGTTAACTATTGCGCAACCTACAAAATGGTGTAAGATTTTTCGATTCAATTCGGTCCGTTTTACCTGCTCGTGATCGATTAGCCGATAATTTTCAAACACCCTGTATATGTATATGTATATTTACCGTATTTGATAACTTTTATTTTCAAAACGATGAATTTTTAACAATAAATTCATTTTTTTCACGTTCAAATACTTATGAATATAATGTAGTGTGTGTTTAAAAATACTATTTCTTCAATATCACAAAAGTCTTTTTTTTTATATAAAATAGATATAAAAGAAAGTTCATCATCAATATCATCATCCCATCTGGCCCATGTTTCTGCTAATTTCAAACACTCTATTTCCCATGTGGTTTCATGATCTATATTTTTATGTTTACGAGGAGTATTATAGAACCATAAGTTCCAATTAATACATAACTGAAATAACATAAAATTTATTATTTGTAATACTAAAATATTAATACTATTAAAACTGTAATTTATTTGTATAAAGAAAGTGTTACCTTTATATTCATTACTTCAGCAAAGCAATTATAAAAATACTCCTTTCAATCATCCGTCTTTATACTTTTATATTCGAAATTAAAAAAATAAGATTTAAGAAATTCTTCGAATACTAAAGATCCTCCTACGATATTCTCTAGGTTATTTAAAAATATACTTCCTAGTTCGTAGGGTACATGTCTAATGAAGTCTATAGGCAACAAATCGGGTAATCGAACTTAATCGAGTATTAAGTTTTTCAACGAGTTGGTATCACTTGATATGTCTATCTATAATATAATTTAGAAAATAGTACAAAAGAAATATGTTTATTTAATTATGTGCGTGATGTAAAAATATTGTAATCTGGTATCATATACGATATTACTAATTATTCCATTTGTTTTAATCAAAATTAATACTTTACCATCCTATTCAGGTCGAGATATGATAATTTTTTGTAAAATAACTGCGTTTCATTAAGCGTCTATATTTTGCAAATGATTTTCCTGCTAACAAACATGCTGATACTTTTATTTAGCCACAAATGATTATAATTTGCACACGTAACTAAATGTCCTGCCCAGCTCTGTGCGATACTTAGAGAGAGTGAACTGATACTAGAATCATCTCCGTAAAGTAAATTTGGTGAAAAAAAATGTTATGCATGGACACTCTACTTCGAAATGGCCGAGACATGGTGGAAGCACGCATACATCATATCTATCTATAGGTATCATTTTAAGTATTGTGTAATAATAATAATAATAAAAGAGAAGATTAATAATTCACAAAATAATAAATTTCTTTCTATACAAAAACTTAAATAAATTAATAATAAGTAATTTAATTGATATTTTATACCCCGAAAATAAGATCCACACAAATCTTCAGCAATCTCCAACATCTTTTCAATTACGCCTGTACGAAATATATGTATTGACAGCTTCATTAATAAATTTCTTCTCAGCAAACACATTGCTTCTTATACTAAGATGTTTTTTCTGTAGTGAATCTACAGCAATAATTACTGCGTAAGACGCTACTTGTTTCGCTTGCAGAAAATTATATAGGTTTAACTCCGAATCTTTAATTACATTTTGCCAAAGTGCAGACATTATAGCTGTAAAATCTTTTGGCACTGTAATCTAAAAAATGAAATACATATTAATAAAAAATAAATGAATATTTTATTTTAGATTAATTAAAGCAGTTTATAAGAAAAGAGAATAAATATTATTATATATGTTTATCGTCATACATTTAATTTTTTTCACTAATACATTTTATTTTTTCGTAAATTTTTATTATTTTTATTAATAATATTAATAATAATCCAACATGTTTTTATATAAATGTATAAAATACACATGTATACACATACTATCTACATTAAAATTTTTACCGTAGCAGTGTACGAAAATTTGACAGATGATGTATCTTGGCAGGAAAATACTGCTCTAGCGAATGTTAACTGAAACAACGGAAGTTTTTATACAACCTGTGTTGATATTGATCAATTTTATTTAACCAGTTTACCTTGTTGTTAGACAATAGGAAAGGATGTGTATCATCGGCAATTTGTGCAGGTGTTAGCCAATATAACGTAGGTGAGTCTGGACTTGTTTCATATTCAATTTGAATTTTACATCTGAAAGTAACGTACTATTAAAGATGTATTCAATTGTTGCATCAATAATTTTTAGTAATTGTATTTTTTAATGTTTTATATTATTCACGTAGGCTTATAATCATTATATTTTTCTTCAGTTTTTGATAACTGTATGATAAATGAGCTTCCAACAATATGTTTATGTCCAATAGAATGTTCTAAAGATGCTTCAGTAACAGGATTTGTGACAAGTGCATAATTATCTAAAATCTAATTAAAGCGATATTACATGTTAATACTACATATTAAATCAAAACTTTGCTCAATATAATAGGAAATATCTACTCACTAATTCTATAATTGAATGGTTTTTTTTTCAATAGTCAAAATCGCTTTTCCTTTAAGAACTCATCGATGAAAGTCTACATATAGTTCTAAATGAATGTTAGTTACACGTGCAAATTCTAATAATGAGAAATTAATAAAACTATAACAGTAATAAGGCTCAATAAATTTAAAAAACCAAAAGAAAAAAGGGCTACGAACCTAAGATTAATTGTTATAAATTAAAATTTGAAACCGTTAATAAATAAACATGTCATTTAGTTTAAAGGTTATACGTTTCGCGGGTTTCCTCCGTGTCCAGATCCATTCTTGATGCCAACGTTTCGTAAATCGTGCAGTCCACTTCATCAGGGCGAGGAGCAGCCTGATACTGAGCTGTTTCTCCGGGCCGTTCCTTTTTATATTACGCTGCTTGTTGGGGTGGTGGGGATGGGCGGAGAGGGGGAAGAGGTTGTGGGAGGGGAAAGAGGTGGTGGAATTGGTCGATCTTCAATAACCGGGAGAATGGTCTTCCATATTTTATTTATGTTGTAGCCATTATCTCTATTTAAATTGTTAGGGTGTTTTTGTATCTCTATGGCTTCTCTATACTTTCTTGGAAAGTATGATGTACTGTTGACTATTGTGGTCGTTTTGTCAAACAGTATTTGATGTCCTGTTTCGATGTTGTGTTCTGATAATGCCAACTGCGTGGTGTGTTTTAGTTTGACATCACGTCTGGACACGGAGGAAACACGCGAAACGCATAACCTTTATACAGAAAGCACCCGTGGAAACCTCAAGAATGTTATGTCATTTAGTTAAAATATAAAACTTTTATTTGCCAGCAATAAACAACAAAACAAAAACAAATGTTTCGATCCTTGTTGGATCATTATCAATGTTAACAAACAAAATTATTACAAAGAAAAGATAAATAAAAATTATTATTTACTCTCGATCGTAGTATTAATGTTATCAAATCTCGCTCAGCATGCAGTAAATATTGTAATAAGAATGATCGCAGTATTAATATTATCAAAAATCTCGCTCAGTATGCAGTAAAAAATTGTAATAAGAATGAGTTTGTTAACATTGATAATGATCCAACAGGGATCGAACGTTTGTTTTTGTTTTATTATTTATTGCCGGTAAATTAAAGTTTTATATTTTAACTAAATGACATGTTTATTTATGGGTGGCACCCAGTTGGACACGGCTCAATTGGACACGAGCCACTCGCAGCGCTTGAGACTACAAAGCTCCTAAGCACCGGTCGCTGTGATTGGTGGTGTCCAATCGAGCCGTGATCAATCGGGATCACCCCTTTATTTATTAACGGTTTCAAATTTTAATTTATAACGATTAATCTTAGGCCCTTTTTTCTTTCGGTTTTTTAGAAATTAATAAATATTAAAAAATGTTTAATAAGTAATAGTATATACAGCACAATATGCGTAAATATCAATACACATTGAAAAATAATATACTGTAATTAAAACTATTATAACACAATATGATATTGTTTTTAAAATACAAATAAGCATCCGATTGTTGTGCTAAATATAATATATTTTATATATTTAAGAAAGTTAACAGTAGAATGGTGTAGATTAATTAAATTCGTGAAAGATTAATTTAATTTTAAAAAATGTAAATTACTAAAGCCTAAAGGTTTAAAGATATGTACGATATTTCATCTTTCGAACCTTAATGAATTCTGCAAATATACTTTACTACATCTCTTTTAAGAAAAAATTAATTAATGAATAAAATTACAATTCTAAACAGAATCGTAAGGCTCGTAACATATTCTTGTAAAACTTGTAAAAATTTTTAAGTGCTTATACCTTTATGCAATATTTTTACAGACAGCTTCTTACTAGCCATAAAATTCATAGAACAAAAAATCATAGATATTTAAGAATAATCGTACTTCTTATTACGATATATACGCATAAAATTAAAATACTAGTCATAAGTTCTTACAAATTTTACGAGAACAGGTTACAGGTGTTACAAGTCTTATGATTCTGCTTAGAATTGACCCATTAAGTAAGCTAATGAAATAACTAAAATACCTGGTTTTGAAAAGGAGTGTGGATCTCCAGGAGATAAAGCCATTTTAAAATATTCACACGTTGTAACCTTTCCAAGTAATATTCGATAACGAATCTTTATACATAAACTGACTGTAAGGACGCAGTATAGCTTCTCCTACTTTTATCCATTCTTCTCTGTTTGACAACATCATTTGTTTATTACAGTTCGGATAGCTAAACTGACTGTGAATACCACGTAAATGATTTTGTGTGGATACGGTTGACACAAATCAAATTCGCAATATATACGCAGTTAATTTAATGTAATTTTACAAAAGCCAAAGGAAAGGGAAATTTTTGTCTCCGCATTTATTGGCAGATAGCCAAAAAATGTATTGATATGGATTTGACAAACATCATTGTACAGCGCAACCTCCTTGATGCCGTTTAGTAAATTCGAAGCGTTGAAATGATAAACATGTATTTATGAAATTGTACTATAAAAATGATGACTGCACTATTAGCATTTTATAGAAAGTGCATATTGTTCGTCATTTCAAAACGTATAAGCTTGTTCTTTTTGGCTGAACTTTTGTACCAGTTCATTTTTTTTCCTTTTCTATCTGGAAGGAAAGAAGAAGAGGAAAGATGAACTGGTGCAAAAGTTCAGCCAGAAAGAACAGGCCTAATGTTTACTGAATGGCAGGCCTGGATTAAGAGTGGGGAGGGGGGAGAGAAGAGGCTAAGGGAGATACAGCCCTGGGCCTCTTTTTTCAGGGAGGCCTCTTAGACTTAGCTTAAAATTGTATTTCATTGATAAAAATAAATAATCGAATGAAAATAAACAATTAAAAATTTCAATTTTGCATTTCTTGTACAATAAAACACACAATATAACACACAATATTCACACACGATGACTGATACTAGACCATCCCAGCTAGAAATGATAATGAAATCGACATCGAATCGACGTCGATTCGACGTCGATCGACGTCGATTTGATGCTTTCGACGTCGAATCGACATCGATTCGATGTCGATTCCATTACCATTTCTGACTAGGATAATATCGTCATTGGCATTATTAACAACAAAGAGCGAACTGCTGAAAAATGTTGATTTTAATGATTTAATCGATAAATTTGCCCACAATAAATCACGCAAAAACTTTTATAAGTACCACTAAAAAATTTTTCATGCGTGAATTTATAGAGGAAGGTCATCAATACCGACATACCACTTTGTTTTTAGACAATATTTCTTAAACAAAAGGTAAAAATACAATTTCAAAAACATAAATACAAAGTAAAAAGTATCTTCTATCAGATAATATAAGCAATTTTTATAATACTGTTTGCAATTTTGCAATAATTAAATTTTTCGTAAATTATGCAAAAATGAGCGTCTGACGAAATGGGCTCCAAAACTGACATAGTAGGCAATAATGCCAACATTCCTATTGTATAAATAAAGATATATCCTATTCTGTAAAGCAGTGTTCGCAAGGATTTGCACATTTCGGATCGATTCCGGCGCGCGACCCCCATCACCGCACAGCCGGATTGCGAACGCGGATCGGATTGGAATTGCGGATCGCGGATCGGAACTCAGCCAATTAAGACAAGGCAGTTTCGGATCCGGATTGTAGATTACAGAATAGACGGCTCTCTATTTTTGCGATCCGTAATCGTAATCCAAGCCAATAAAACATCAAGTTTGGTCACGTGACCCATTTATGATGGATGAATAAGCATCGTTTGTGTGGTTAGGTTACCTGTGCTCATCATAACTCATACAATGGGTCCCAAAAGCGAACGTTTTACAAAGGACATCGAATGTATGATGATAGAAATGGATAGACAGTGTCCTTTATTGTGGGACACAAGAATAGAACAATATCGTCGAGTTGATTTAAAGCGAACGCACTGGGATCGAATAGCACAAGCTCTAGGTTCCAAATTTACAGGTATAATATATATAATTTATTTATTTAATCTTTTGAATTTATTATATTATTGCTTGAAATACGAAAATACAAATAATTAGGTAACTTTGAAAAAATTAAGAGTGTGAACATACATTGCAAATAATTAGTTAATGAATGAGGTTATATTGAGTTGAGTTGTTGAGATGTTGAATTCTTGTGTTGATTAGTAAAAGTTATATTATTCAATTAATTTTTTTAAATTTATTTTTGCACGCGCAGGAGATATGGTTTGTAAACGGTTCCAAAATATGGAAAGTACTTTCCGTACGAATGAAAGAAAGATAAGAGAATCAAAAGCTCGTTGTAGTGGAAAAGGAACAGATGAAATGTACAAACCAAAGTGGGAATATTACGATATGCTCTCATTTTTAAGAAGAACTTGTGCACAGAGTGACAGTATTGATAATCTTTCCTTAAAAAATCATATTTCTCTATCTAGTCAAAACGCTGTTAATCATTCACCTGTTCATGCTTATAACAATGTGCAAAATACGTCAAGGATTACAAATATATATTATGATGAAAATCTTCAAGTAAGTGTAAAGCTTTTATCTTTATATTATATTATTCTGTTTAGATTCAGGTTTTCTATTATTTCCAATGGAAATTTTCTGTATCATTTATTTAAGAATTAATTTATGCTTAATATCATTAATATAAACAAGTTTTAGTATTATTTTTTTATAAATATTGTTCAATATATTTCAATTTTTTGTTTTTAGCAATACATGATTATTCCATCTAATTTATCTGATAACAATACAACAAGTATAAACAGTGATGAAATATCACCTTGTACAGATTCAGAATCACACACCTCAACAGAACTCATCCCAGATCCAACGTCAGTTGTAACATCTGCTACCCAATTGCCTACCACGTCTGATAGTCAAAACGAATTGGCAATAAATAATACATCAGATATTTCAACTCAAGTTACATCTCCCAGACCCATATTAAATACTCAAGCTGTATCAAATACTAAACGCACTGCTGAGAAATCATTGTACGTGAAACGGGGTACAAAAAAATCTAAAATGATGGAAGATGCTGTGAATGCCATAAAAAGTATAACCGAAGAAAATATACCTCCTCCAAATATGGACACATTTGACATGCTTGGTTCATACATTGCATCTAAGCTTCGATCGATGATCCCTAACGATCGAGAATATTATGAAAAAGAAATCTTAAAAGTATTGACTCTGCCAAAATCATAAATAGTAACTTATACCTTATTTACAATAAAAAGTTCCTTATTAATGCTAATTATACATTGCTATATCTATATTGAAATACTGCTTAGTACTGACATATATAAATATTTTAATTATATATAAAAAATTGTTCAATTTTACAAATTTTTTTTAAATAGCAGTAATTTGTATTACTTTTAAGTTTGTACTTTGTTTTAATTTTTGTATTATGTTATACATTTTATTTGTTGCCAAAGAGAAGAGTATATACGTTAATTTTGAATTCTTATATTACATTTAACAGAGTGACTAAATTTTATTCGTTACCATACATTTAGAATAATGTGTGATTTTGTGTTCGTGATTACCTCAATCAGTAATGTATTCGTCCATTTATTTTTCGAAATGTTAAATATTTTTGAAAGCCCAAGTTTTTTTATTTTAATCTATTAGATTGTATTAGCAATAAAGATTTTTGGAAGACTGAACTAAGAAATAAATAAAATATAATGAATAAATGAGTTTTATTTTTCAAAGCAAAGCATTATTGTATTCAATAATTATAATTCATCGGATCATTCGTTCTTGCCAAGGAACTGCACCAATAGTATTAAAATAATTGCACCATCTGTCTCTAAGTGCGATTGCTTGATTTGGATGACGATTGCCACCTTGGTGAACTAAATTTATAATGCCTCTTGCATTTTCGGCTCTCCAATCCCCACAGTGAAATTCACCAAACATTTCATCTTCTCTATCAAGAAATGAAGGTGGTGTATACATTGCTCGTCTAATAGATTAACTTCGTAGCATGTTATGCAAACAACATATACTTAAAATGATTTTACATGCATCATCCGGGTCATATCTCATTGCGGATCGAAAAATTTGAAAACGAGCAGCCATCACACTAAAAGCATTTTCCGAACAACGCTGTGCTCTAGATAATCTATAACACACGAGTAAAGTAGTATTTCAATAGCATTGTTCGTTTTGTCTCTCGAGAGCTACTCGGAGTCGCTCCAAACGAACCTAGTATAGTTGGATGCGATCCATTTCAATGTGTTGATGCTTCGAAGCATTCTCCGATTGATCAATTCGCAAAATTCTTTCTTCTTGTTGATCAACGAAGTATTCACAGCGTAAAATGGATCGCACCCAAGTACGCTGGGTTCGTTCGGAGCGATTCTGAGCAGCTCTCCAGAGACAAAGCAAACAATGCTAGTGTTATTATAATTGGACAAAAAATTAAATTATAAATTATCCACGTACCTATAATTATATATCCTTTTGTGTATATTCCCATTACACTGAGGTCCTGGATAAGGAATTAAAAGTTTTTCCGATAATGGGAAACCTTCATCCCCAATAATCACATAGGGAAAATTGTCTTGTGTATCTGGCAATGGAGCAGGAGGAGGAATGTTTAGAGTGCCCCTATCTAAATAATTTTTTAGAGAACACTTATTCCAGACTCCAGAGTCACTAACTCTACCATTAGTCCCTACATCAACGTAAATAAAACGTAAATGTGCATCTACCATAGCCAATAGTACTACACTGTATTGTCCTTTATAATTGTAAAACATAGATCCAGATTGTAGTGGAGGATCAATAACGCAATGTTTTCCATCCATTACTCCAATTACATGATGGAAATTCCATCGTTTTCCAAAATCATGGCTAATCACACGCCATTCATCTTCAGTGTGGGGAAAGCTAAGAAACTCTTCTTTTAAAACAGTATATACTGCTGTTACTTCTTTTATAATTTTGTTACTTCTTTTATAATTTTTGAAATGGTACTTCTACCAAGTCGGAACGTGAGAGCTAACGATTCTTGACTTTCTCCTTTGGAATGATACACAAAAAAGATTTAATTACAAAATACATAACCATTATCAATAGACTTTATTCTGTTTTTTTACCTGTTGCTAAATGTCGCAAAGTAACCGATAGCCTTTCATCAGGTGGAATACTTTCCCGTAAATGAGTATTTTGCTTTTTAATTAGGGGAGTAACTTTTTCCAAAAGAAATTCAAAAGTGTCTGTATCCATTCTGAGACACCTAAATAAAACACACACACACACACAAATATCTTAGAGATAAAAATTTTAAGTTACCGTTTTCAAGTGTAAATTATATTTTTTAATTTATAACCAACCTTCTGAACCGATTAGGGTCTTCCAATGCAAGTTCTAAAAAAAGATTTTTATGTAAACCTTTTTCTTTTCTTCTTGATACCCATTTAGAAACCCACATTTTCTTGTCACACGATTCGTCTTCACTGTCTTCAGCCATTATTAAAAATAACAGATATGCACATAGTTTCTTTTTCTTTATGTTTCGATTATAATTATATTTTTGTATACTGAACATTGTCATACACAGCTAGAATGGCCAACTTTTGACCATATCAATTTCGGGACGCAACTTTTAAAACCGTTTTATCGAGAGAGAATGTACACAGCAAACGTCGACGATACGACATTTGCGATACAGCATATGTTGCAAGTTGAATCCGTAGTCCGTACCATGGTCCGTAGTGTGAACGAAGAATCCAAATCCGACGATCCGCAATCCCAATCCGATCCGCGTTCGCAATCCGTA
>NW_017300063.1:265002-266502 GCF_001594075.2 Trachymyrmex cornetzi | reverse complement strand
TAAACAGATCATGATTTTATTAGTATTAATAAAATACAATAGTTAATTTCTGAGAAATAAGGGGGTGTCACTTTAGGAGACCTGCCAAATATCCACAGTAAACGGATAGACTCCGTATACATGTAGAAACAGACAAATCCTTTATGTGCAGTTGATACTAGAGACAAATAAGTATTGAATGCTTCTACCGCGAGTAGAATCAAACAGAATCGGATGTACAGTCTGCCTGTACATACGAACAGAAACAACTAAGTGACTTTTTAGTAGTTTTTATCGTATAATGCGAGGTCAAATATTCCACAGTAAACGGATAGATTCTGGATACATGTAGAAACAGACAAATCCTTTATGTGCAGTTGGTACTAGAGACAAATAAGTATTGAATTCTTCTACCGCGAGTAGAACCAAACAGAATCGGATGTACAGTCTGCCTGTACATACGAACAGAAACAACTAAGTGATTTTTTAGTAGTTTCTATCATATAATGCAGAGACAAATATCCACATTAAACAAATAGGTTATTTTCTATATGCTTCTGTTTGACATTTTTAGTAGGGATGTCAGTATCAGCAACTTTCCTCTATAAATATGTATAAACATATATATACACATGTATAAATATTTATAAATATATATAATTATGTATGAAATGTGTTCATACATGTTTATACATCTTTCTTCCATTTGTAAAATTACTTTTTAGTATGCTAAAAATAATAATAATGAGAAAACATGAATAATTAAAAAGAAAATTTTCGCATTGCTTATTTTAGAAAAAATTAAATTTGGAGACATATAAAAGAATTGCTCATATATATATAATTATATGTAAAATTATACATAGTTATGTATGAGCAAATTTTTTTACATTTTTTCAAACTTGATTTTTTCTAAAACAAACAATGCGACAATTGTCCCATTAACTATTTTTGATGCTTTCTCAATATATTATTATTTTTAGTACACTAAAAAATAATTTTAAAAGAAAGAAAAATGTATGCGGCATATTTCATATATAATTATGCATGTTTATGAATATTTATATGTACATATTGGGTATGGGAATAAGTTTCCGCTCTTTTTGAAAAGAAAAAGATGTGTTTATTTAAACAAATCTATATAAGTAAGTTTATTCAAGTATGCTCCTTCGGAAGCGACAACTTTCTCCCACTTTTCCGGTAATAAATGGATTCCTCGAATGTGTTACGTCCAGACTCCACTGTTCTTTTCTTCGAACCTTCGTCATCACCATAAGGGTCATTAACAAGTAAGACCAGTAGACCAACTGTATTTGTCATAGGAAGTTTCGATAGCTGCGAGCCGATTAACGTTCGCCCATTTTTTTTATCCACTCGGGCACAGTCGTTAAGGATTATAACCGAAACAGCGGTTGTCCTTAATATATGACAAGTATGGCTCTATGACTATGGAACATCCGGCAACTGGTCGATGACGAAGAATCATCTAAGACACATATCCCAGTATCCCTTTTCACAACC
>NW_017300063.1:263682-264184 GCF_001594075.2 Trachymyrmex cornetzi | reverse complement strand
CCTATTAGATCAAGCATACCGGGAATTCTGCAATAATCTAGTTAATGTCGATAACTTAGATCATGATAACGCTAATTTAGTTAACTTAGATCATGATAACGCTAATTTAGTTAATAACGATAACTTAGATCACAATAATGTAGCTAATAATCACGATCATCCAGCCGAGAATCCTCCTCCTCCTCGAACTCCCTCACCTGCCATTTCGGATGCCCTAACAGAACGAATCTTTCCCGACACCCCGCCTTTCACTCCAGATTCCTCTATTCAATCAGTCCCTCCGTCTCCTCGTCCCGTCTCTCCCGCAGATTCTTCATCAAACTTGGAGCTCCTCTATGAACTTCCCCCTCCTCGTCCTCGCTACCATTTTCACCATGGAAATCCCTAGTCATTAGCCTCTCTTTTTTCTCAATTTCCAATATCTACTGAACCCCTTCCTCCGAATACTTATACCATAAATTTTAGATGCGGATCCCGATAACGTCAGGAATGCCATAACCGG
>NW_017300063.1:260854-263045 GCF_001594075.2 Trachymyrmex cornetzi | reverse complement strand
TCTTTTGAAGCGATCCATTCATCAAGCCATTTTTTGATATCTTCATAAGAATTGAATCGTTCTCCAGAAAGGGCCGACTGCATGGATCGGAACAAATGGAAATCTGAAGGAGCAATGTCCGGTGAATACGGCGGGTGGGGCAGAATTTCCCACTTTACTCCTTCCAAGTATTTCTTGACCAGTTTTGCAACGTGTGGCCTAGCGTTGTCATGTAACAGAATCAACTTGTTGTGCCTATTGTCCCATTCCGGTAATTTTTCTTTCAAAGCTTGGTTTAAACGTATCAGTTGTAGTTGATAACGATCGCCAGTGATGGTTTCGGACGGTTTGAGCAGCTCATAATATATAACACCTCTCTGATCCCACCAGATGCACAACATAATCTTCGAAGCATGGATATTTCGTTTTGGCGTTGATGGACCTGGTTCACCTGGCATCACCCATGCTTTCAAGCGTTTAGGGTTATCGTAGTAGATCCATTTTTCATCGCCAGTTACGATACGATGTAGAAAACCCTTCCTTTGTTGTCGTTGACGAAGCATCTCACAGATGACCAAACGTCTTTCCATGTCTCTTTCTTTCAATTTCCTTCTTTTTGCACCATTCCCTTTGCGTATAGACGTTTTCCAACAGTGGATTTATCAACATTTAACTCTTTTGACAACCTATCGAGTGATAAACATGAATCTTCTTCGAGTAAAGGTAAATTTTCACGAGCTGCTCTAATCGGCTATTTTAGAGACAAAAAGGATCACGTGATCAAAATGGACATTTGATATTCGTCAATTTTGACCACGTGATTCTTTTTGTCGCTGAAACAGCCGGTTTGAGCAGCCCGTGAAAATTTACCTTAATGCTTGCAATTCTGCATCTTCAAATTTTTTCGGTGCACCTTCGCGTTCTTTGTCACGCACGTCAAAATCATCACTGTTGAATCGCCGAAACCATTCTTTACAACTGGTTTTCGATGGAGCATGCTCACCGTAAACATCTACGAGCAAACGATGCGATTCTGCAGCACTTTTCTTTAAAATAAAATAATGGAGTAAAACTTTCCGCAAATGTTGCTTTTTTGGAATAAATTCCGACATCTTCAACGCAAAAAAAGTTACTCTTTTTTACGCTTCGAACGAATGCCAACTATTGGGCTCAAAAGTTTGAACACAAACCTTTCAAACACATGTGTTGCCGTTCTATCAAACACACAAGCAATGCTACTAAAGGCTGCTTTCCTTTTAGGAGACACAGTCGACATAAATCGACACAAGTGTCGTTCTATCTTTGTCACTCTCTGAATATCAAGAAGGATAGAACGACATTTGTGTCGACTTGTGTCGATTTGTGTCATCAAATGGAAAGCAGCCAAAGACATCTTTCTACAATGGGCGGAAACTTATTCCCATACCCAATATTTAGGTATGTTTATACATATTTATATGTATTCCCAGTCAGAAACGATAATGGAATCCATGATGTAATAAGACAGATGAACCAAGTAGAAGGATGCGCAGTAACCAATTTTGTCAGCCAATCAGAAATCTGTCCAAAGTGCAAAAAGCAATATGACTGCCTCTATGATCCGGGACGTGGGCCTGATTAGGTTAGCTCTGAAGGCCCGTCTACAATACACGGAGTAAGAAGTAAGAGTAAGAAATTGACCAATCACAGTCGAATGTGAGAAGAATAATCGACTGTGATTAGTCAATTTCTTACTCTACTTTTTACTCCGTGTATTGTAGACGACGCCCTTACGCCGTAGTCGACGTCGTGAATGAACAATGCCCACGTGTTGTGTAAAAAATTGTACCAGTCGTACACACGACAATGGTATTAAGGGACTAAAATATTTTAGTTTTCCAAATAATGTTACTCTTCGTGAGCAGTGGCTTAAGGCCTGTCAAAAAAAGGAAACTGATATGAAAATTGATTCGGGTAAGTTAAAATAATTTTTACATTTATTAATTCTATTATTTTACATTGAGTAACAATAATATATTATACAGGGTGTTTGAAAATTATCGGCTAATCGATTACGAGCAGGTAGAACGGATCGAATTGAATCGAAAAATCTTATACCATTTTGTAGGTGCGCAATAGTTAAGCTAGGAGTGGGAACTGCCACTAAACGTTTTCAAACGACTCGAACGGCACGCCTAGAGTCCCTAGAAGTAAGAGTTGCGCCAATTTTGTA
>NW_017300063.1:259846-260117 GCF_001594075.2 Trachymyrmex cornetzi | reverse complement strand
TATACTTACTTATTCGCTAATAATTAGAATTTATTAATATTAATTGAAACGTTGACACTTATATAAATATACCTACCGTTATTCTATTCTTGTACATAAGTATGTTTACTCCGTGTACGTATACGACGTATGCATGCGGCATGCGCTATATGCAGTAAAAGTATGCCATTTTTAATCCAACTAGAAGATTGGCGCAACTCTTACTTCTAGGGACTCTAGGCACGCCTAGGTCGCCTAGCAGGCCATCCCCACTTCCAGTGGCCTGCGCACC
>NW_017300063.1:254117-259610 GCF_001594075.2 Trachymyrmex cornetzi | reverse complement strand
ATAAGATTTTTCGATTCAATTCGGTCCGTTCTACCTGCTCGTGATCGATTAGCCGATAATTTTCAAATACCCTGTATATTAATATTACATAATTTTGAAATTAACAAACACTTAAGGCGTCGTCTACAATACACGGAATAAGAAGTAAGAGTAAGAAATTGACCAATCACAGTCGATTATTCTTCTTACATTCGACTGTGATTGGTCAATTTCTTACTCTTACTTCTTACTCCATGTATTGTAGACGGGCCTTAATATTGTTGTTTACTATAACTTTGATTTAATTTTCCCAATTTATTAAATATACATATTGAAATATGTTATAAAATACTTATAGCAAGGGTATGTATGGTAGTCTCCATTTCGACAAAGATTGCTTTGAATGGGTAAAGACACAACCACGATCAAAAAACACATCAGTCAAAGAAATTTTAAAATTGAAAAAGGAATCTGTTCCATCTAAAATGTTATTTTTAGAAAAAAAAAGGAAACGAATGTTGCAGAGTAAAGAAGATAATGAAAGAGTCAAAGTACTGTAAGTATTTTCTAGATTTTTAAATACTTTAATTTTACATATGTATATGTGTATGTGTGTGTGTGTGTGTTTACAAATAAAAATTAATAACTTTTTATATTTTCAGAACAAAGTTTCATTTACCAACTTATAAAGAATCTGTACAATATGCACATGAAAATCAGCTTTCTGATAAAGATAAAAATTTAGAAACAAATGTTACAAATAGAGAGAGAGAAATGTAAATATAGAACAACCTGTAAATACGGAACAAACTATAAATATAGAACAAACTGTAAATATGGGACAAACTATAAATATGAGACAACTTTCGAATATGAAACAACATGTAAATATGGACGTACTGGAAATTGAAGAGCAAAATGAAGTGACAGAACAAATGACGTATGTAGTAATATTTTATTAATTATTATTTAGTAACTTTTTTTCTTATTATATTCAATTTATTCATATGTTTATATATGTTTGGTATAATTATGCGTTTTACAGAAGCCACGAGATTAGTAATAATTTAAATGTTTCAATCGAAATATTATTACAACAATTGAAAAAATCGGAGGGAGAAAAACAAAAATTATTAGAAAAAAATTTGAATCTTGAGGAAAAAATCAAGATTTGAATAAAAAAAATAATGAAATTACAAGCCGAAGTAACAAAAATGGCAAAAGATAATCATATAGAAGCTGAAGCAATAGCCATAAAAACTATGGAAAAAGTATTCACACCTGGGCAAATTAAAATGTTAATGTTTCCGACAAAGAGCTTTATAAAATGGTGTCCTGAGGATATTATATATATATCGGCCATTTCATTAAGATCTTTAAGTCCAAAAGCTTACAAATATTTAAAAAACGTTAAAAAGATTCCATTACAATGTGCAAAAACCTTACAAAATTGGGTTGCTAATTTTAACGTTTTACCTGGTATTTTACATGACTCTATCAATATTATGTTAACTATTGGACGGAATCTTTCAACAATAGAAAAATTAACTGTTCTAACTTTTGATGAATTATACATATCAAACAAATTAGATATAAAACGAAAGCAACAGAAAGTATATGTCCACATACGATCTGTCAATTTGTAATGGCTCGAGGTTTATTTAAAAATTGGAGGCAACCTGTATATTATGGTTTCGATACAGCAATGTTCCGTGATATTTTATTAAAGATTATACAATATCTTTATGAAACTGATTATATTGTTGTGGCGGGTACATGTGACATGGGTCCAAGTAATATGAAGTTATGGAGTGAGTGGCCCAGTTAGACACGGCTCAATTGGACACGAGCCACTCATAGCGCTTGAGACTATAAAGCTCCTAGGCACCTGGTCGCTGTGATTGGTGGTGTCCAATCGAGCCGTGATCAATCGGGATCACCCTTTATGGAGTGAATTAAATATTGGTATTAATAATCCTTATAATTCCAAAAATAATGTTCAAATTGAGAGGCAATGCTTTATTATACACCCTGCGAACGATTCTCTGCGAATCTTTTTTTATGCAGACGTCCCACATTTACTGAAACTAACCAGAAATAATTTTATAGATTCTGGATTCCAAAGCAAAGAAATATTAATTGATAAGACATGTTTAGAAAAATTGTTATCATTAGATGAAGCAGACTTAAAGATAAGCCACAAATTAAGTCGAGCACATCTTGATGCCAAAGGAACGCAAAGGCAAAAAGTAAAGTTAGCAGCTCAATTATTTTCTAACAAAAATGCAGTAGCTATTGAATGGTGTGAGCAAAATAAATTAATGGTTAATACAAAGTGGAAACGTACTTCTGAAGTGCTAAAGTTATTTAATGACTGGTTTGACTTCTTCAATAGTACATTAAAATATGGCCATAATGCTGCAGCTCATGCGTACGGAATTAATTTACAAGAACAAAATAAAATTATAAATAGTATGAACGAATTTATTGAGGAAATGCGAATTGGACAAAGAAAAACATTATTACAATTCCAAAAGGGAATATTATTATGTAATAAATCACTATAACAGATGTTTATCTATTTAAAAGAAACGTACTCATCCGAAATGTTAAAAATAGATTATATATTAACAAGAAGACTCAACCAAGATATTTTAGAAAATAGTTTCTCATATCTTAGGTCTATGGGAGGAGGCTATGACCATCCCACACCTGTAGAAATACAATACCGCCTAAAATGGTATATTTTAGGAAAACATTCAGGACACGTAATTTCAACAGGAAAGAATACTGAAGGGGATGATACATGTGAATCTCTAATTACAATACTAGATGTGCATAACCCAGATTGCATAAATTCAATGGACCAAATGACAGAAGATGATAGTTTTATGTTGCAAAATGTAGATGATCAAATGACTGAAGAAGATATTTTTATACCTTTAAAAGAAAATATAATTCATCCAGGAAAGAAAGAAAATATAGAGCATAACGTATAAGAAGAAAATGGAGAAGGTAAATTAAAACTATAATAATTTATTATTATTTATTATTTATATTTATTTATTACTTATTTTTTATTTATTTTATATTATTTTATATTATTTATTTATTTAATTCTTTTATTTTATTCTTTTTCGGTTTTTTTCACATTTTAGGTTTTGACTTAAAAAACGTTTACCATAAATATTTAATAGGTTGAATTATTTATCTTCTTTAAATAATTTATTTGTGTGTGCTTTTAATGTCAAATTTAAGTAATTATGAGCCTTGTCCAGCTGAAGTTGAGTTACTAAATGATTTTGAACGTATTACCTCTCAAAATTTAGTTGAAAGAAATGCCTTGATATATGTAACTAGATATGTAGCCTACACACAGGTTTAGAAATCGTTATGGTTATTTAGGTGTCCCTACTAAATCTTTGCTTAATCCGCCAAATAATTGATTTTGTTTATTATCTAATGGAAATTGTATATATCCATCTGAAACTTTTCTTCATGCAGCTGAGATAATGGACAATGAATTTTCAAAATTTTATGGTGACTTCTTTAGTAAACAAGATAAAATTTTTGATAAATTATTTGATATTGTTTGTCAAAAAATTAATAATAATATTTCTAAAGAAGTAATTTCTTGCCTTGTTCGTACAAGAACATATAATAATATGACTAAGAAAACTAAATAAAGAAATTGTACAGAACAATATTGCTAAAAAAGGGAGGAAAAAACTATATCGTTTATGTAATAAAGAAAACATAGGTTAGGTTGAAAAAATATTCTAAATAAAGAGATCTTTTGTTAAATCTATAAATTTGTTAAATCTATAAATGTAATCATGCAATTACATTTATTATAAATCCTGATACATAAAATGACGCTGACAACACTTAAAACTGCTGCAAGTTTTCATTTTTTACTAAATATTTACTAAACTTTATTAAATATAGATAAAACTCACTATAATGCCTGCAACAATTCCGCAAAAACCTTTATTGTAAAAGAGATTGGAGTAAATTTGCACCAGAAACGCGCGCATTAGTGAGGTAATGTTTAATAATTTCTTATGTTTTTCTCTTTCTTAAGCCTTGTGTCCACGATGCTAGAAATCGGTCCGAGACTTCGGATGAAGAAATAATTGACCAATCGCAATGGTCATGTGATCAAATTGTTCAAATGTGATTGTTAATTTTTTCTCTGTCCGAGATCTCGGACCGATTTCTAGTATCGTGGACACAAGGCTTTATTCGTGATCATTTAATCTTCTATATTACTATTTTACTTATTAATTTATTGATCAATGTATCTATTTATAATTATTTTATTTTTATTAATTATTTTTATTATTTTACAAGGCTTTTATAACAGTATTTTCATATTATACATATATTTCCAAACGTTTTTATTTACATTTTTATCATACACATATATCAATGTTGCCTTTGAAAATCGCGTTGCATTTGGACAGATTCCTGATTGGCTAGCTTATTACTTGGCCGCCATAATGCGCGTTGGTTGAAACAAGATGACATTGGTCGCGTTCAGCAGACTCAACTGTTGTGGAGCAGATCCGTGAGCGCTCGCTGTTATTGGTGTATTCTTCTAGATCATCCAATAGCAGCGAGCGCTCACGGATCCGCTCCACAGCAGTTGAGTCTGCTGAACGCGGCCATTGAAACAAGATGATATTGAAACAAGATGACAGGGTACCTATCATGGAGATTTTGCGATTCCGATCGGAATTGCGAGTTTTCGACCGTGATTCCGCTCATACAATTTTCCTATCATGGATCCCAAGCGAAATCGGCTTTCGTCGGATTCGAAATAAACATAAATGAAACGAGAGAAATGGGTGAAATAGACTTTTGCAACCAATTACAATGCAAGTCTAGAAGAAAAATAACTAAATTCAAAATGTCGGATACACTATGGCCGCGGTCCGATTCACGCTCACAGTTCTATCAGTGCTTACGACATTAATGGTCGATCCGAAACAAATAGCGTGCTGAAGTTTTTCTATTTTGGACCGGTCGTAAGCACAATTTATAAGTTAGAAAACGTAACCTGATGAAAGGCAAATGGAAAGCGTATGTATATATGGTTCGCATAATAGAAGAAATAATATCAAGAATATGAGTAAATATTAAATACTAGAAAAAGAAAAAATTAGGAATAGAGATTAAACGTAACGCACAATAAATACAATTAATAAAATATGGTTCACAAAATATGTATAATATGTCTCATATCCTATTTGTATCTATTAAGCATTTACACATTCATTTCCTTTAATTTTTTATTTCTAATATTTAATATTTATTTTTGGGAAGTTCTTAATCTTTTCTATTATATGCAGAACTTATAGTATAACCTAAAAAGATAGATATCTCACCCGACGACCCTAACGCAGCCGTCTTGTCGTGTTCAGCTTGCCCTTTCTTTCTGAAATGTTCGAAACCGTTATTTTTCCCGCATTTCTGACGTCACGTAATCATGACGCTCACGGTGCCTCACCT
>NW_017300063.1:251710-253912 GCF_001594075.2 Trachymyrmex cornetzi | reverse complement strand
ATATACATAAAGAAAATTATCCAATTGCAGTTCTCTTTTAAAGTCGTACATAAAATGTGATTGGATAATTTTCTTTATGCATACGTTTATGCGGCTATGCAAGTTTGTGTGGATATACCTTAAGAAAGCAAGAAGTAGTGAGTAAATTTATAATTTTTTTGTAGTCTGCTTTTTGTAGTCACACTTATTTATTCTTATTTCGAATTCAAATACAAAAATTGACATAACCTATGTACAAGAGGAAATCAAAAAGTAAATTTATTTTATTCACATACAATAGGCGTTAACAAAATATGTACATTATTTCTCAATACAATCATTTAGCTTTGCATAAAATTTTGTTTAACAATCTACAAATCTGATTCCATCTATGAACAAACTGGTTTTTGACTATCCTCGAAACATCAATGGTATATACCGTTTCCTTAACTTCCTTAACTTCCTCATTACTATTACGATCTTTGTGCTTCGAGCAAATTGGTTTCCATTTATTTGTACCTTCGGTATTCTTGGTTGACGTTCGCAATAATTATATATAATTTCCGCTAATTCTGAATCTGAATCACTAGACTCTTCATCACTAGAATCAAGTGCTAACTTTATAATAGCTTCAAATATGAATTTTTTCTGTATGCTTCTCTCTATATTTCTAGGTTACTTGTTTCTTTTCGCTGACGTCGCTATATGCTGACAGCACTGAAAATATCGTTCCAAAATGAAAGCTGCGTTTGCATAAAAAGCATGCTTATGAAATTGGAACACTATTGGTAGCATGCACTTATGACGACATGCTCGCAGCGCTGACAAACAATTTTGGAACACAGCCTAAGCACCGTGAGTGCTATGTAACTCATGACGTCACTGTGTTCACACTGGCGCTGCAAGCACGAAATGGACCAACCATAAGCAACCGTGAGCGCACTAATCACGCTATAAGCGTGAATCGGACCGCGGCCTATGAAAAGCATAGTAACAAGTGGCAGTGAGCAATTAAAAAATATGAATTTCTTAATAATTTTTAAATATTTGTTAAATTATTGTCCTAAATGGAAAAATACAAAATAAAGTAAATAACATACATAAAAGTGATAACAACTAATCAAGTCAGTCTTATGATTGTGCATTATCTTTGAGCATTATTTTGTATTTAATAGGTTATATTTTTCGCAATAAGTAGAAGCATCAACTCTTTGGGGGATTATTATAATTTTAGTTTAATTGCGTTGAAAGTCCGAAAAGTAATCGGCGCGTAATCATATATCTGAGATAAATTATTTAAATACATATATAGATATATTATTCCAACATCCGATCTCGATCATAAGTGTTATTTTTCTCTTTCTTTATTTATTTTTAACTTTTCTATAATTCCTAATATACACAAGTACACAACCGTCCCAGCCAAGCGATCTTTCGAGACTTAACCTCCAAAGGTTTAAGTATCCCTACTTTATCCTTGTCGTTCTCACGTTCTCAATGTTTGATTCCGATCGGAATCGACATTTCGCTAGCTCGCGAGGTACCAGGGGCTCTATTCTTGAAAAGAAACGTATACGAAATTCTAGGGAAATGCTACAGTATACGTTACGTATACTATAGTATTTCCCTAGACTTTCGTATAAGTTTCTTTTCAAGAATAGAGCCCCAGAAACTTTCCGACCGTTTCGGAAACAATCCGACTGTCTAAGATAATCCATCTAGTAACATCTAGTGATAAACGGAATAATTCCGATCGGAATCCATTCCGACTTTTTCCATGATAGGTACCCAAGGCACCTATACCCTGGGCACCTATTATGGAAATGCTCGGAATGGATTCCGATCGGAATTATTTCATTTTCGCCAGAAAACACAATAGAAATCTAGGGAATAATTGAATAATTCCGATCGGAATCTATTCTGAACATTTCCATAATAGGTGCCCTGGATACCTATCATAGAACAGTCGGAATCGATTCCGATCGGAATTATTCAATTGCTCCTTAGATTTCTATTGGGGTGGCACCCAGTTGGACACGGCTCAATTGGACACGAGCTTTGACTATATACCTCTGGACTGCTAGTTACCCCCACTTTTCCTACCTTTTCCATAAGATAGAAAGAGAGGACCGTGTATCCAAGATCTCAGAGCCATCAGGTCCGGAAGTTGGCCAAATCAAGAACTAACTAGCTGCATTTTAAGTAAGAATCGGTACGAATAAC
>NW_017300063.1:249816-251473 GCF_001594075.2 Trachymyrmex cornetzi | reverse complement strand
TATATTAAATATTTTATAATAGTTTAAATAAAATATATAACCTCAACACGCGTCTCGATTGTACCGATTCTTATTCGAAATGCAGCTAATTAGTTCTTGATTTGGCCAACCTCCGGACTTGATGGCTCTGAGATCTTGGATTCCAATAATGGCTGCCGTTAGCAGTCCAGAGGTATATAGTCAAAGGACACGAGCCACTCAGAGCGCTTGAGACTATAAAGCTCCTAAGTACCGGTCGCTGTGATTGGTGTTGTCCAATCGAGCCGTGGTCAATCGGGATCACCCCGAATGGGTTTATGTAAAAAATGTTTGGTAAATGTTAAGAAAAGGGGAGCCACCTCCGATGACCTTGACCTTGACATATGTTGTCAAGGTCGTGACCCCAAGTGACCTCTACCAGATTTTAGGTGACGGTCGCTGTTCGTTAAAAAGTTATGAACAAAAAATGTTAGGGTTAGATTATTATATACTCATGGGAATATATATATAATAACCTAATCCTAACCAAACCCGATACATTATTTGATTTTCACCTTCAACTCTCACCCCTGAATAAATTCATGAAGTAACATGGTGACAACACAAAGTGAGAAAAAAGACTGTTGTGAGTATATCATAATAGTAACCTTTCCATTGCTTAAATGTAAGTAAAACAAACCGAGGAATAAATAAATGATTGTGCATGTGTGAATGTTTGACAAGCGGGGAAGTCGTGTGTCCCTTAAGCAGGGGGGAGGGGGAGGGTGAGAGTCGTGCGCCCCTAAAGCAGGGGGAGGGAGGGGGGTGAGAGTCGAAGGTGAGAGTCGTTTCGCGTGGACGTCACGCTGTATAGCAGGGGCTCTATTCTTGAAAAGAAACGTATACGAAAGTCTAGGGTATACAGTATACGTTATGTATACTATAGTATTTCCCTAGACTTTCGTATACGTTTCTTTTCAAGAATAGAGCCCCAGAAATAAAACGTAATTTTTCAAACTTTTTTTGTTCATAACTTTTTAACGGACAGCTACCGCCATCTAAAATCTGGTGGAGGTCACTCAGGGTCACGACCTTGACAACATATGTCAAGGTCAAGGTCATCGGAGGTGACTCCCCTTTTCTTAACATTTACCCTGTATTGTATCTTATAAACTGCAGAAACGACAAAAGTCGTTATACGAACAATCACACTTCTTAAATAGAAAATGTAAAATATGTTTATATTTTGTTATTATCATTGTTATTCAATAAATAATTTTTATTGAAAATAGGTATTTTAGTATCTATATGCTATATAAGATCATTCTTATGAATAAAGAGAGCGCCCTATTTTAACATGAGCCTCTGGACCAAAAATATCTTAAACCGGCTCTGACTAAAGCCTTGTGTCCACTATGCTAGAAATCGGTCCGAGATCTCGGACAGAGAAAAAATTAACAAATCACATTTGAACAATTTGATCACATGACCATTGCGATTGGTCAATTCTTTCTTCATCCGAGGTCTCGGACCGATTTCTAGCATCGTGGACACAAGGCTTAAGGCCGGTATTCATAGTCAGATCTTATATTCAAGACTGTCTTAAGTACGGTCTTAAGAAGTCACAAACCAATCAAGAGGCCGGTATTCATAGTCGAATCTTAAGGCCCGTCTACAATACATGGAGTAAGAAGTAAGA